>NC_053424.1:68742982-68817904 GCF_007990345.1 Gossypium hirsutum
AAATGCCTTCGGGTCTTAGCCGGATATATCAATTCGCACAAAAAATGCCTTCGGGTCTTAACCCGGATATATCAATTCACACAAATGCCTTGGGTCTTAAACCGGAATATATTCAATTGCTACCAAATCCTTCGGGCGTCTTAGCCCGGATATATCCAATTGGCCACAAATGCCTTCGGTGTCTTTAGCCCGGATTCATTCAAATGCTCCCATGAACATATATCAAACAATCATGACACATCCATATTTCACTTTCGTTACTAAGGCTCAAACACAAAGCATTTATTAAACCTTTCCAATTCGGCTCAATAGCCACACACAAAGAGCATGATTCATTGGCTTTATAACATAGTCTCTATGCACATTCGACTATCCATCATAGTATGACTAATCATTTCAATATAATTCAAGTAGGGTCATTACTCGAAGACTTACCTCGGATGTTGTCGAACGACTTCAATGGCTATTCAATTACTTTTTCCTTCCCTTTATCGGATTTAGTTCCCCTTTCTGAAATCAACAAATAAAAAAATACAAGTATACTTTCAGAAATATATATAGATTCGACTTCACACACATAGATTATAATAGCTTTATAAAAATCAATAAAAATTCATACAAATTTCAATATGTTACAACAAATCACATATTCACTACGAGCTGTTTCTGAGCAGCATCACTAAATTTTATAACTGGAGCTACAAACTCCAAATCACTTGCCGTTAATTTTCCCTGAATATAGACTCGTACATCTTCCATCCATAAAATTTCAGAATTTAGGCTTGGCCAATCAATACCAGATTTTTCTTAAAGTTCCCTGTTTCACTGTTGACTAATCTGACCACTCTTCACTACGAATCAAATTTCTCATTTTACAGAACTCAAAATGTGTTGTATTTGATTTCATTTGAAACTAGACTCATTAAGGAGTCTAAGCATATAAATTTTATCTTATAACCATTTTTGTACAATTTATAATGATTTTCTAAAAACAGAACAGAGAATTACAGTGTCATTCTGTGCTGTCTCACACACTTTAAGTATCTCATTATCGAAATTCCTTTGCTTACACGGTTTATTTATAAGAAACTAGACTCATTAAGATTTAATTCATGTCTCATTCAGCCTCTAATTCAAATCCATAAATTTATGGTGATTTTCTAAGTCACGTTACTGCTGCTGTCCCCAAGCAGATTATTACCATATCAAACACTAACATTTGCATTTCACCTTACTAGCTAGCTTAGCAAACCTTAATTTACTACTTCATGCCAAACCAAAGATCACATTCGGAACTTTCATCCACCATTCCACCAAGCATGTAATATTCAAACACAACCAAACTCACATTCGGCCCTAGCTCATAACAAGGTAGCCGATTCTTTTTCCTTAGTGTCTAATGCTCACCTATGATTCTTTTTTGTAGTTCAAACACTCCTCTATCATCATTCACCTAACTTTAACATGAAACAACAAAACTCACCATTTCTCATCCAAATAACATGAACAACAACCATTTCTTGAACATTTTCTCATGACTGATTGCTCATGTTACCAACAAGATTCAAGATTTGAACATGGGCTAACTAAGGGACTTAGTAACTAGCTTAATACATTCAAAAATTTCCAAAAGCTACCATGCATTACATACCTTATTCAAGACTAGAAGGAGTGGCCAAATGTTTTACTTCCCCTTCCCCCTTCTTCTTAGCATTTTCGGCCAAGGATGAAGATGAAAAAGGATGAACACATTTTTTCTCCTTTCTTTTCTTTAGCTCACGGCTAGCAAGAACATGAATGATGATCTTTTTTTTTCATTACTTTTCTTTTATTCTCTCTTTTATTTATTTTATTACTAACATTTTATGACACAAAATAACATATTTTATTTGTGCCATACTTATGCCATAATTTCAATATAATAAAAAAAATTGCACAAATGCTTATCATGCCCATCATGGTCGGCCACTAGGTTTTAAGGTGGGAAATTTGACATGCAAATCCACCTATTCATACTATAAGTTATTTGGCCACTATAAATTAGCCCATAGCATTTGCAAAAATTTTCACATGAGTCATTTTTCATAATTTCACTCACAATTGGCAAAATCAAAGCATGAAATTTTCACACATGCACTTTCACATGAAATAAACATAGAATATAACATCTAATATTTTTGTGACTCGGTTTAGTGGTCCCGAAACCACTTTCCGACTAGGGTCAATTTAGGGCTATCACAACTCTCCCCCACTTAAGATATTTCATCCCCGAAAATCTTACTGATAAATAGGTTTGGGTATCGTTCTTTCATCGAGCTCTCGGTTTCCCAAGTAGCTTCCTCGATCCCGTGTTTGAACCATAACACCTTAACTAACGGAACCCTTCTGTTTCGCAACTCTTTCACTTCACGAGCTAGGATACGAATCGGTTCTTCTTCATAACTCAAGTCAGATTGAATTTCAACTTCCGAGGGATTAATCACATGTGAAGATCGGATCTATAACGTCGAAGCATCGAAACATGAAAAACGTTGTGAATCCTTTCAAGTTCAGGGGGTAAATCAATCTATACGCCACTGGACCAATTCTTTCGGATATTTCATACGGCCCAATGAACCTGGGACTCAATTTGCCCTTACGGCCAAATCTGAGTACCTTTTTCCAAGGCGAAACTTTAAGAAACACTTTATCTCCAACCTGATATTCAATGTCTTTTCTTTTCAATCCGCATACGACTTTTGACGATCTGTGGCTACCTCAGACTTTCACTTGTTGACATATTAACATCTCGAAACAAAATCGGAGATGTCTCGTTTCATACCATGCCACCAAAATCGACGTTTCAAATCATTGTACATTTTCGTACTCCCCGGGTGAATTGACATTCGGCTACAATGGGCTTCGTTCAGAATCATCGAAATGAGTTCCGAATTCCTTGGAACACACAAACGACTTCTGAACCTCAAACAATCATCATCATCGATTTGAAACTCCGATTCCTTGTTCGGAACACACTCAGCCCGTTTTGCAACCAATTCATCATCGACTTTCTGAGCTTCACGAATTTGATGAATCAATAATGGTTTGGCTTTTAATTCAGCTACTAACACATTGTCGGGTGGAACAGACAAGTGTACATTCATCGCTCGCAAAGAAAATAGTGATTTCAGGCTTAAGGCGTCCGCAACCACATTAGCCTTTCCCGGGTGATAATTAATGACCAGCTCATAATCTTTCAACAACTCAAGCCAACGCCTTTGTCGCAGATTCAAGTCTCGCTGGGTCATCAAATATTTGAGACTTTTGTGATCCGAAAATACATGGCACTTCTCACCAAACAAATAATGTCGCCATATTTTCAAAGCAAATACGATGGCAGCTAGTTCGAGATCATAGGTTGGATAATTGCTCTCGTGTGGCTTCAATTATCTTGACGCATAGGCCACAACTCGACCTTCTTGCATCAATACGCAACCCAACCCAAGTAGGGATGCGTCACTATAAATGACAAACTCTTTGCCTGATTCGGGTTGCACTAAATTGGAGCTTCAGTCAAATGAGTTTTCAGTTGATCGAAACTTTTCTGACATTTCTCCGTCCATTTGAACTTAACATCCTTTTGAAGTAGCTTCGTCATTTGTGTGGCTATCATCGAGAAACCTTTGACAAATCGTCGATAATAACCGGCGAGTCCCAAAAAGCTCCGAACCTCAGTAATATTTCTCGGAGGTTTCCAGTTAAGTATGGCTGAGATTTGTTCGGGTCAACTCGAATACCCGATGCGGATATCACATGACCCAAGAAGCTAACCTCTCTTAACCAGAACTCACACTTACTGAACTTAGCATATAACTGCTTATCCCGCAAAATTTGTAACACTAGCCTCAGATGCTCGGCATGTTCGGTCTCATCTCTTGAATAGACCAGGATGTCATCAATGAACACAACTATGAACCGATCCAAATATGGTCTGAAGATCCGATTCATCAAATCCATAAATACCGCAGGGGCATTAGTGAGCCCAAACGGCATCACTAAGAATTCGTAGTGACCATATCTCGTTCTGAAGGCAGTTTTGGGTATGTCCGAATCTCGAATTCGCAACTGATAATAGCCCGATCTCAAATCTATTTTTGAGGACACTGAGGCTCCCTTCAGTTGGTCGAACAAATCATCGATGCGCGGCAACGGATATTTGTTCTTTATCGTCACTTTATTCAGTTGACGATAGTCAATGCACAACCTCATGGTTCCGTCCTTCTTTTTCACGAACAATACTGGTGCACCCCAAGGTGAGAAACTTGGTCGAGCAAAACCTCTATCCGTCAATTCTTGCAACTGAGCCTTCAACTCTTTTTACTCGGTTGGTGCCATACGATACGGAGCTATTGAAATCGGCATAGTTCCAGGTACAAGCTCAATACCAAACTTTACCTCCCGAACAGGTGGTAAACCCGGTAATTCTTCAGGAAAAACATCCGGGTATTCACAAACCACCGGCACAGATTCGGGTTTCTTTTCTAATTCTTTGTCATCAAGTACATACGCAAGGTATGCTTCGCAACCTTTTCTTACATATTTCTGTGCCAACATTGAGGATATTACAGCTGGCAACCCATCTAAGTCCGCCGGAAAACAGGAACCTCGGATTACTAGGGGACATTTCTTACACACTTTGTCGACAAGCACGTAACGACTCAAGGGATTTGACACCCGAATTACGAACTCAGTAGACTCAATAGGTAAAGTCTTACTGGATGCTAAGGTTTCACGTATGTAAGAATGAGTAGAACCGGGGTCAATCAAAGCAATTACATTAGTATCAAAGAGAGTAAAAGTACCGGTATTAACATCAGGCGAAGAAGCATCCTCGCGGGCACGTATAGCATAAGCTCCAGCAGGCGCACGAGCCTCGGATCTGGTCGTAGCATCTCTAGATCCTCTCTGACCACCACTAGCATCGCCCGTATTTCTAGATGGTCTACCTCGAGCAGTGGTAGCACCCGGTTTCTCACTCTGATTTACATTCTGTTCAGACATCCTCGGGCAATCTTTAATGAAGTGGTCAACTGATCCACACTTGTAACTGGAGCGGTCATGGAATCTACAACTCCCCGAATGCCATTTACCACAATATCGACATTCTGTTCTGTCTCGGCGTTCATTCCCAACACTGGCGATCGAAGTGCCTCGGGTACCCACAGGGGGTCGATCACGATCTCGTCTAAAAAGGCCCGAAGTGCCTCTAGACCGACCCACATCATCTCGAAATTTCTTCGATGCCTGTTGAAGAGACTTTCCCGAGGATCTTTTACGAAACTCTCCAGTTCTCACATCAACTTTTTGTTTTTCTATTCTAAACTCTTCGGCTTTACAAGCTCGCTCGACATCGTCGCTATCCGTAGCCTTAAATTCAGTAGCCCCATGTTTTCGGATTTTGTCAACTGGGGGGCTTATTTGACCTTATTTGGTCAGTTACCGGAGGTATTGTAGGTGCGGGGGTTGTATTAGTTGGGAATGGAGGTTGTGGAACAGCCGTATTAGTTCGAATGTATTGGTTAAACCAATCATTCATCACGCTATAGAAAGCTTGTCTAGCTTCATCATTCGGGTTACTAGCATTCGGTTGAGAGTCTGCCGGCACTGTCCCTTGTGCGGGAGCAGGCGCTACACTCTCAAGATCATCAGCTACCACTCGGTCGGGATCGGGATCCATTACTATAATTAAACACATTTGTAAATGTCAGAAATCACCACACTATCAGATAATCACATAAAATGGCATGTATAGCTAGACCCAACGCATTACGGTAATCCTAGAATCGACTAAACCGTGGCTCTGATACCAATCAAATGTAACACCCCGAACCCGAGACCGACACCGGAGTCGAACACGAGGTGTTAACAGACTTTAAACCCCTTATAAAAATATTTCCCAGACGCTGCCCAATCTGCGTACTAGTTGCTTTAAAAATCATATCTTGAGTTTCACAACTCGAAATCAGTTTTGTGATTTTCCCTGAAACTAGACTCATATGCCCATCTACATATTTTTTTCTAGAATTTTTTGTCAGGCCAATTAGTACAGTTTATTAGTCAAATTCCCCCATGTTACAGGGATCGACTACACTGACCTTTGCGCATTACGACTTGGATATCTCCCTGCACAGAGCTTCAATACTGATGCCGTTTGTTTCTATGGAAACTAGACTCAGAGAGGAATCTATACATATATGGTATGACTCCTAATTATCTCTGGTTAATTTATAATGAATTTCCAAAGTCGGAAAAGGGAATTCAGAAACTGTTCTGGCCCTGTCTCACGAGAAACTGAATATCTCTTAACATACTGTCCATATGATCGTTTCGTTACTTTCCTATGAAAATAAATTCATCAGGGTTCGTTTACATAATTTATTCACTATTTAATTCCATTCCTACTATTTTTAGTGATTTTCCAAATCTACATCACTGCTGCTGTCAGCATCTGCCTTTAAGGTAGACTTTACCTATTTCATAGTTTCCATGATTCAACTAGCCCTTTTAGCATGAGTAGCACAAATGATGATGGTGATTAACCATTCCCACGGCCAATCCTTGTCAAGCATATTCACACTAAATGATTATAACATTATACTCAAACATATATAAGCCATTTTCGCATGGCTAACCAAAATTATACAAGTCCAAAGGGTCCATGACCCACAACAAACGGGTAGTCCTATACATGCCATATCCAGAGTTCAACTAAAAGAGTACCAAAAGAGCTTTGATAGTGTGGATGACTTCGACTTCGATGATCCCGAATCCGATAGCTAACGAACAATATCTATAAAACAGAGAGCCAAAGCAACGGGGTAAGCATTTTAAAGCTTAGTAAGTTTCAAGTAATGAAATCGGCTTTGACTAAAGTATTGCATTCACATAGCTAAATAAATCACTTTAATAATTCACATTCTCATAAGCATACTTACTTCACACTTCATCAACATATACACACACAAGGTATCAACCTATCTAAAAGCCGAAAATTCGTTAGTCGATTGAACGAATATTATTTAAAACGAATCAACTTTTTTTTTTTCGAAGCACATGCAAACATACCTTATCGTTTGGGTTTATCGAGCGTATTAATTGGATTTATTGCAGCACAAAACGCTCACATTCAAACCCAAGTTTCTTCGGAATTTAGCCGGATATAACCACAAGCTCAATTGCCTTCGGGTCTTAACCCGGGTATAGCAACTCGCACGAATGCCTTCGGGTCTTAGCCCGGATATATCAACTTGCAAAATTGCCTTCGGGTCTTAGCCCGGATATATCAATTCGTACAAATGCCGTCGGGTCTTAGCCCGGATATATCAGTTCGCACAAATGACTTCGGGTCTTATCCCGGATATATCAATTCGCACAAATGCCTTCGGGTCTTAGCCCGGATATATCAATTCGCACAAATGCCTTCGGGTCTTATCCCGGATATATCAATTCGCACAAATGCCTTCGGGTCTTAGCCTGGATATATCAATTCGCACAAATGCCTTCCGGTCTTAGCCCGGATATATCAATTCGCACAAATGCCTTCGGGTCTTAACCCGGATATATCAATTCGCACAAATGCCTTCGGGTCTTAACCCGGATATATCAATTCGCACAAATGCCTTTGGGTCTTAACCCGGATATATCAATTCGCACAAATGCCTTCGGGTCTTAGCCCGGATATATCAATTCGCACAAATGCCTTTGGGTCTTAACCCGGATATATCAATTCGCACAAATGCCTTCGGGTCTTAACCCGGATATATCAATTCGCACAAATGCCTTTGGGTCTTAACCCGGATATATCAATTCGCACAAATGCCTTCGGGTCTTAACCCGGATATATCAATTCGCACAAATGCCTTCGGGTCTTAGCCCGGATATATCAATTCGCACAAATGCCTTCGGGTCTTAGCCCGGATATCATTCAAATGCTCATGCACACATATATCAACAATCATGACACATCCATATTTCACTTTCGTTACTAAGGCTCAAACACAAAGCATTTGTTAAACCTTTCCAATTTCGGCTCAATAGCCACACACAAAGAGCATGATTTCAATTGGCTTTATAACATAGTCTCTATGCACATTCGACTATCCATCATAGTATGACTAATCATTTCAATATAATTCAAGTAGGGTCATTACTCGAAGACTTACCTCGGATGTTGTCGAACGACTTCAATGGCTATTCAATTACTTTTTCCTTCCCTTTATCGGATTTAGTTCCCCTTTGCTCTTGAGCTTAAGTTCAACAAATTTTAATATAGTCATTAATCGACTATTCAAGTATTACTTTCAGAATAATATATATATTGATTCGACTTTCACACACATAGATTATAATAAGCTTTATAAAAATCAATAAATAATTCATTAGCAAATTTTCAATAATGTTTACAACAAAATCACATATTCACTACGAGCTGTTTTCCTGAGCAGCAGTCACTAAATTATTTATAACTGGAGCTACAAAACTCCAAATCACTTGCCGTTAATTTTCCCTGAATATAGACTCGTACATCTTCCATCCATAAAATTTTCAGAATTTTAGGCTTGGCCAATCAATACCATATTTTTCTTAAAGTTTCCCCTGTTTCACTGTTTGACTAATCTGACCACTCTTCACTACGAATCAAATTTCTCATTTTACAGAATTCAAAATGTGTTTTATTTGATTTCATTTGAAACTAGACTCATTAAGGAGTCTAAGCATATAAATTTTATCTTATAACCATTTTTGTACAATTTATAATGATTTTCTAAAAACAGAACAGAGGATTACAGTGTCATTCTGTGCTGTCTCACACAACTTTAAGTATCTCATTATCGGAAATTCCTTTGCTTACACGGTTTCTTTTATAAGAAACTAGACTCATTAAGATTTAATTTCATGTCTCATTCAGCCTCTAATTCAAATCCATAAATTTATGGTGATTTTCTAAAGTCACGTTACTGCTGCTGTCCCCAAGCAGATTATTACCATATCAAACACTAACATTTGCATTTCACCTTACTAGCTAGCTTAGCAAACCTTAATTTACTACTTCATGCCAAACCAAAGATCACATTCGGAACTTTCATCCACCATTCCACCAAGCATGTAATATTCAAACACAACCAAACTCACATTCGGCCCTAGCTCATAACAAGGTAGCCGATTCTTTTTCCTTAGTGTCTAATGCTCACCTATGATTCTTTTTTGTAGTTCAAACACTCCTCTATCATCATTCACCTAACTTTAACATGAAACAACAAAACTCACCATTTCTCATCCAAATAACATGAACAACAACCATTTCTTGAACATTTTCTCATGACCGATTGCTCATGTTACCAACAAGATTCAAGATTTGAACATGGGCTAACTAAGGGACTTAGTAACTAGCTTAATACATTCAAAAATTTCCAAAAGCTACCATGCATTACATACCTTATTCAAGACTAGAAGGAGTGGCCGAATGTTTTACTTCCCCTTCCCCCTTCTTCTTAGCATTTTCGGCCAAGGATGAAGATGAAAAAGGATGAACACATTTTTTCTCCTTTCTTTTCTTTAGCTCACGTCTAGCAAGAACATGAATGATGATCTTTTTTTTTTTTTCATTACTTTTCTTTTATTCTCTCTTTTATTTATTTTATTACTAACATTTTATGACACAAAATAACATATTTTATTTGTGCCATACTTATGCCATAATTTCAATATAATAAAAAAATTGCACAAATGCTTATCATGTTCATCATGGCCGGCCACTAGGTTTTAAGGTGGGAAATTTGACATGCAAATCCACCTATTTCATACTATAAGTTATTTGGCCACTATAAATTAGCCCATAGCATTTGCAAAAATTTTCACATGAGTCATTTTTCATAATTTCACTCACAATTGGCAAAATCAAAGCATGAAATTTTCACACATGCACTTTCACATGAAATAAACATAGAATATAACATCTAATTATTTTTGTGACTCGGTTTAGTGGTCCCGAAACCACTTTCCGACTAGGGTCAATTTAGGGCTGTCACAGATATGACTTACGAAGAAAACTCGATTCATATTTTAGCTCGCGAGATTAAAGAGTTACGAAACAAGAAAATTCCGTTAGTTAAAGCGATGTGGCATTGACACGGGGTAGAAGAGGCTACATGGGAGCCTGAGGATGCAATGAGACAACAATATCCGAATCTGTTTAACGGTAAGATTTTCGGGGACGAAAATCCCTAAGGGGGAGAATTGTAATTGTCTGGTTTTGACCCTAGTCGGAATAGTGGTTTCGGGACCATAAATTTGAGTCTGAAGAATATTTTAATATTATTTTCTGTGTCTGTGATATGTGAATTTATGTCTGTGAAATTTCTGTGATTTAATTTGTCCTTTTCTGTGCTTAATTATGAAAAATGATTAAATCGCGTAAAGTATAAAAGTTGAATGCTAAATGTTAAAGCACCTAATTGGCTTGGCTTTTAAAATAAAAGTCATTGCATGTCAAATTTACCATTTATATTAATGGTAGACAATGATGGACATTAGTGGTTGAAAATTTGATGATATATGCCATGGGCAAAATGGGAAAATGACTATTAAAGTTATTAAATGAAAATAAACATGAAAATGAAGCCATTTCATGCATGTATTTCCGAAAATACAAAGAAATAGAAAGAAGAAGACCATCCTAGGGTTCGACCATTGATTTTGTTGATTAAGGTATGTACTTTGGTCCGTTTTTTATAATTTCTACGTTTCTGTGATCGTTGCTTCGTGTTCTTCAAAACCCATGTCTGAATTTCTATTTCTATTAAAGTTTTCATGAAATTCCATTGTTGATATCATGAGTTTTGTGATGTTTTTGAATGAATTATGAAGGCTTGGTAGATGGTTCATAAGTTTTGTCTTTCAGTTTTTGATGAAATTGAGCTATTTGGGTTAAATTTTGAAAATGAGGTTTTGAAGGACTAAATTGTGAATTGAACATGTTGTATGGGCTTATATAGAAGCCATGAAAATTCGGCTAGCCCTTGTTGCAAAGAAATTTTGCATATTGGTGATTTTGAGAGAAATGGACTAAATTGTCAAATTGTGAAAATGTAAGGGCTAAAATGTAAAGTGCCCTAAATATGTTTATATGGATTATATTGAATGAAATGAATGATTGAATGGTTGAATTTGTATTGTATTAGATCAAGAATAAAGAAAATCGAACTTAGATTGGGGGAAGTCCAAAATAGTTGAATAGACGACTCGTTTTATCCGAAATCCATCCGAGGTAAGTCAAATTACAATTACGTGTTAATTGAAATAAATTCTGGACATATAAACTGTAATCTGTATTGGATGGCCTTCAGCACCTGATGAATATCTTTGGAGTAAAGTATGATAATATGTTAATATCTGAAAAGCTCTGTATGTTTCTAAGAAAATTTGACATCTGTCTGGGACATTGTGTAAGACCGTGTCTGGGACACAGGCTTCGATTGAGATTTACGTATAAGACCATGTCTGGGAAATTGGCATCGTATTTGATTTCGTGTAAGACCCTATCTGGGACAGAGGCATCGATATTGAATTACATGTAAGACCACGTCCGGGACGTCGGCATTGTACTTGATTATGAGCATCTGTATCATTTTTGAACCGTCTGATGATAGCGTACGAAATATGAGTATTGAAATGTATAACCTATGCAGGTATGTTTGTATCGTACTAAATTTTTGGATATGAAAAACTCTGTCTCTGTAAAATATGTATAGAAATGAAGCATGACATATATGCAAACAAAGGAGTATGGTTAAGTTTATGAATTATTCTATGAAATGGGTATGAATTTTTATGGCTGAATTGTAAGTTGTTAGACCAATGGTATTTGGCTTACTAAGCTCTTTGTAGCTTACTCTGTGTGATTACTATCTATTTTACAGTTATCGTAGCTACTAAAGGCTCGGGGATAGTCGAGGATTGTCACCACACTATTGATCTTATTTTGGTACTTTTGAAGGTGTAAATATTTTAAAGTATGGCATGTATAGGCTAGAAGATTTATGTATTAAGTTTTGAATTATAAATATAGGTTATGCAATGAAAGTTGGCTATCAAATGGTATGTATGTGTTAAGTTTTGGCATGGTTTGAATTAGTTTTGAATGATGATGAAATAGTTGTAATGAAGCATGTTTTAAGCATGAAATTGGTTGAATATTTTGTATGAATGTTGTTTAATTTGGCTTGTAGGAATGACCCATAAAGGGGTGGAAAATTGGCTTAAACCAAGCCTGCATTGTGCCACACGGCCATAGCACACGGGCATGTTTGTTGGCCATGGGCTTAAGTTAGTAGCTAGCTAAGAATCACACGGCCGTGGCACACGAGCATGTCTGTTGGCCGTGGGAATAAGTCAGTATATAAGCTCTGTTTTGGCACGGCTGGTTCACATGGGCGTGTCTGATGCTTTGTGGGACACACTGCCTGGTCACACGGGCATGTGACCTCTATAGAATTGAAAATTTTTAAAAGTTCTAAACTGATACTAACACGCCCCGCGAACTTTATCGAGCAAGTCTGTCAAGTCGAGCAATGACATGTTGGCAAGCTAATCCCAGCTCGTTTCCAGCTCCACGAGCTCCGTCCAGCTCAAATCCAGCTTATTCGAGCTCAATCCATCTTGCCTGAGCTAAACCGAGCTCACTCCTAGCTCACTTTCAACTCACGAGCTAAACCTTAGCTCAACTTCAGCTTAGGAGTTTAGCCTCAGCTCAACTTTAGCACACGAGCTAAAGCTTAGCTCATTTTAGTTTAAACTCGATTTTGTCTTTAATGCATTAAATAAAAATTTGCACATATTTATTTAAGCATTAAACTTGTCTTATATTAATATTTGTTATTAATATGTCATAGTCATTACATAAATTGATTACGTTCACATAGTTGAATTAATGCATGACATTAATGTGTTCACATCATGCCGAATTTATGAGTGTTCATGAGATATGTTAATGACTTGTTTATTTCATGTAGGTACATCCCTTTGGACGGTACAATGTATGGATGAAGAAACATCTCTTTTGGGCATTCCACACTCATGAATGTAGAAGTATTAAATGCTGGTGCATGTACGGCTAGATGCAAGGTTTCTACAAATTCATGCATGTGTCGAATGCATGTATGGACATTAAAGGCTAGTCCATGAATGGATCAAATGCATGGGATGATAGAATGCATGAATGGCTTAAGTGGATGTATGGTGGCTGTCTCCTAACTTTCCAAGGCACTTATTCGGCCAAGAAGTAGTTGTTCACACTTTGAATTGACCTATAAGCTACTACACATGCATGGATGGGTTCAAGAACGTCCAAAGGAAGGAATTAACTCAATAATTCAACACATTGATTGAATTAAGTGTATGCACAAAGGGGAGAACGAATTTACTAGGTTCATGCTGCCATTTATGAACCTACATGCTATTAAAGAGTTTAATTATGAGGATACATGTTCCATACAAGTGCATGAACGTCCCAAGGAGATGAATGCAACCTTTTGTGCACATACAAGTCACTTGAAGCCTTTCTTTATGATTAAGCATTCATGCACACACTTAGGGAAGAAAGTGTCCATTCAACTAGTTCATGAATCTGCCGAATTTATGAACTATTTTAATACATTAGTGTGAACGTTTTTATTATTGTGTGAACACCTAGATGCCGAATTTGAATGGTCATCTATGTGCCTTAAGTATTTGTTTTCTTTCAATTGTAAGAAACTTTTTGCCAAAATTTTTATTGAATTTAATCTTGTGAGAATTTTCTTCTCTAAACTTTGTTTGAGACTTTGTTGACTTATCTACCTAGTAGTGGCGTCAACCCTGTTTCATTCACCCTTATACCGAGGTTCCTACTTTGCTAAGTAGTGGGTCGAGGTTTATCACTTTCATCCTACACCTTGAAAGCCTATAAGCATTTGGGTCGATATTTTCTAATATTGGTTCGTGCTTGCTTTTAAGAACCCTTTTCTTCCATATCCATCATCTATTTACTTCTTTCACTTTCCCTTCCAATTTTGATACGAGCTCGTTTCGTATGAAATAACGAGTCGTAATATTTCCCGATCGAAATTAGGTAGTGTCGGCCTTGAAATAAATTCAAGTCTTGGTGTTTAAAATTAAATGGCTTTGGGAAACAAGGGAGTTGATGGAGTGTTGTTTGCTGGATATTTCAATGAAAACAAGTCGAACCCTTATTAGCAAATAAGGACCCGGGCTTAAGGTTTCAAAGAAAGAAAGGATTTGGGATAAAACCGAGACCCTCTATTTAGCAAAATAGGAACCTACGGTATGAAGAACGCCATACCAATGGTGATAAGTTCGAAACGAAGTCAGATTGACACCACTTGTTGAAGATAAGTCAATTAGAGCTTTGGAGAATAAAGAGAGTGAATTGCCTCACTAAAATGATATTTCTTTTAGAAATTTGTCAAAAGTCCTTTTACAAGAAAATGAGTAACTATTTATAGCCTAATGCCTAGTAGCCGAATGGACATATTCTAGACTTAGTTTCTAAGCAAACATTGAACAAAAATGGCCAATGTAGGTTCGGCTGAATGGTGACCATACATGAAGCTTCCATATTAAGCAAATGAATCTTGGGAATGCATGTAGCAGCTACATTCAGCTGATGAGCTTAAATGATCATTCAATAGGCAACTCTTGCTGAAAAATTATCAATAATAAAGAGGGCACTTGAACAGCCACATTAGGTGTGAATGGACGGTTTTGAAGAGCCTTAAAATGTGAACACCAAGAACCGAATGGCCAAAATGTATCCAGCAATGTGAAGGAAATAATGGCAGCTTGAAAAACTATCTCTTTAGCCGAATGGTCACTTTGAGAACTTCAATAATCAGCACACCATTTTTAATGTAGTTCATGCATGTATCATTAGGTGCATTGAATCCAACATGCATGCATCTTGCACACCACATTCGGCCAACCTTTCCCATGCATCTTCCACATTCGGCTGAACCTAAATAAAACAAATGAACCTCATTAATTTAACTCAATTCAGCTGAATTAATTTAAAACATAATATGAACATACTAATTAACATTAAGCCGAATTAAATATGTACTAAACAAGACACATTAATTCGGCTGAACATAGTTAATTCATGTAATATATTCAAACAAATTAAATGACATCTAGACACCTTTAATTCAACCAAATCAACATATTAAACACTTGTAATAAATTAAGACATATTTAAAAGCTGTAATGAAACTTATTTAAATGCTTATTTAAATGGTCTAAAATTCCAGCAGCAAATTAATTAGCTAGAACGAAATTCAGCTTCAAAGAAGTTGAATATGTTCAGCTCGTTTTTAAACTCCTTGCTATCATTTTCCTCAACCCGTTCCACCATTGCTAAAATAGCATCTTTGAATCGTCTAGCTCTAGCTCGCGTTATTGGACCAATGGGCAGCTTAATGGCTTCTTGTTCATTCTCCATTTGGTTCGTCGGCAAGCTCACATCATTCCCCTCCTCTTCAGAACGATTTGCCCTCAAATCGGAATCTGCATCAAACGGAGACAAATCAGAAACGTTAAAAGTCGCGCTAACATTATATTCACCAGGCAAGTCCAATTTATAGGAGTTATCGTTAATTCGCTCAAGGACTTGAAACGGTCCATCCCCTCTCGGAAGAAGTTTGGATCGCCTTTGCATAGGAAATCTCTCCTTGCACATATGCAACCAAATCCAATCTCCCGGTTCGAACACAACTCGCTTACGACCTTTGTTAGCATGTTGCTCATAGTTCTTGGTCTTGGCCTCAATATTGTCTCGAACTCGTTGGTGCAATTGCTTGACGAAATCAGCTTTGCGCTTCCTATCTACATGAACAAGTTGATTAGAAGGCAATGGCAATAAATCAAGTGGAGTTAATGGATTGATACCATAGACAATTTCAAAAGGAGAAAATTTGGTAGCTGAATGAACAGCTCGATTATACGCAAACTCCACATGTGGTAAGCATTCTTCCCAAGCCTTCACATTCTTCCGAATAATAGCTCGAAGCAATGTAGACAGAATCCGGTTGACCACTTCGGTTTGGCCGTCCGTTTGCGGATGGCAAGTGGTTGAAAACAGCAACTTCGTTCCAAGACGCCCCCATAGTGTCCTCCAAAAATGGCTAAGGAATTTTGCATCTCGGTCGGACACGATCGTTCTAGGCATGCCATGCAACCTGACCACCTCTTTGAAAAATAAGTTAGCAATATTAACGGCATCATCAGTTTTATGACATGCTATAAAATGGGCCATTTTTGAGAACCTATCTACAACCACAAATATTGAATCTCGGCCATTCTTACTCCTAGGTAAACCTAGCACGAAATCCATGGAGATATCAGACCAAGGGGTTTCAGGAATAGGTAATGGTTTATACAAACCGTGGGGCTTAATTCGTGACTTAGCCCGTTTGCACGCAATGCATCTATTACAAAATCGTTCGACATCTCGTCGTATCTTGGGCCAAAAGAAATGTTCGTGCAATGTAGCTAATGTCTTAGCAACACCAAAGTGCCCCATTAATCCTCCGCTATGGGCTTCTTTGATCAACACTTCTCGTACGAAACCTTGGGGTATACAAAGCTTTCCTTCTCGGAATAAGTACCCATCATGTCGATAGTACTTCTCGTAGGCTCCCTTGGCACATAATCTAAAGAATTCACCAAAGTCAGCATCGTTGACATATAAATCTTTAAGAAATACAAACCCCATTAACTTAGCATCCAAAATATTTAGCAACGCATACCTTCGAGATAGTGCATCAGCCACTACGTTTTCCTTACCTTTCTTATATTTAATAACGTAGGGAAAAGATTCGAGAAATTCTACCCACTTAGCGTGTCGCTTATTCAACTTGTGTTGCCCCTTTAAATACTTCAAGGACTCATGATCGGTGTGTATGACGAATTCCTTGGGCCAAAGATAGTGTTGCCACGTTTCTAAGGCTCGGATCAACGAATAGAGCTCCTTGTCATATGTTGGATAGTTTAAGACAGCACCATTCAGTTTCTCGCTAAAATAGGCAATAGGACGACCATCTTGCATCAACACAGCTCCAATGCCTAAACCTGATGCATCACATTCTAACTCGAAAGTTTTATCAAAGTTAGGCAAAGCTAATAACGGTGCATGAGTTAGACAATCTTTAATTTTAAAAAAGGATTTTTCTTGTTCCTCTCCCCAAATGAAGTTGGAATTCTTACGAATAACCCCGGTTAAAGGTGCGGCTAAGGTGCTGAAATTTGGCACGAATCGACGGTAAAAACTTGCTAGTCCATGGAAACTTCGGACTTGGGAGACATTCGTCGGACGGGGCCATTCTTGGATCGCCTTGATCTTCTCTTGATCGACTTCAAGACCCTCCGAGCTAACAACAAAACCTAAAAACACAACCTTGTTAGTGCAGAAATCACATTTCTTCAAATTAGCATACAAGGTTTCTTTTCTCAATACTTCCAAAACAGATTTTAAATGTAAAATATGTTCATCCAAATTTTTACTATAGATCAATATATCGTCGAAGTATACTACGCAAAATCTACCAATAAAAGGTCTTAAAACGTGATTCATAAGCCTCATGAATGTGCTTGGGGCGTTCGTTAAGCCAAATGGCATAACGAGCCATTCGTAAAGCCCATGCTTCGTTTTGAACGCAGTCTTCCACTCATCTCCCTCACGCATTCGTATTTGGTGATAACCGCTCTTAAGGTCAATTTTTGAAAATAAACTCGCGCCACTTAGCTCGTCAAGCATATCATCCAATCGTGGTATAGGATGACGATACTTGATAGTTATTTTGTTTATAGCACGACAGTCCACGCACATCCTCCACGTTCCATCCTTCTTCGGAACTAGTAAAACAGGCACGGCACATGGACTAAGGCTTTCACGCACATAGCCCTTTTCAAGGAGTTCATTTACTTGCTTTTGTAATTCTTTCGTCTCTTCAGGATTGCTCCGGTAAGCAGGTCGGTTTGGAATTGCGGCTCCCGGCACAAGATCGATTTGGTGTTCAATTCCACGAATAGGTGGTAACCCACTCGGGATTTCTTCCGGGAATACGTCTTGAAATTCCTGCAACACAGACAAAATAGAAAAGGCAATTTGTCATCAAATTCGTTAGTGCCAAGCAAGCTCTCCTTGTACAAAAGAACCAACAATGGTTGTTTCAATAGCATCGATTTTCGAACTTCCCTCTCTTTTACAAACAAATTCTTTTTTTCAATCTCATCACTCATTTCTTTTTCTTTTGAATCACTCTCTCTTTTTTTATCACTCATCTTTTTGTTTTTCTTCTTTTCTTCACTCTTTTCTTTATTCTTTTCATTTTTTTGCTCTCTCTCGATTTCTTTTGATTTTCAATCGAACTCCTCATTTTGAGTTGATCTTCGTACACTTGTTTCGGTGATAACGGAGCTAGAGTCACCATTCGTCCCATATGTTTGAAAGAGAATCGATTTGTGTAACCATCATGAATTGCTCGCTTGTCGAATTGCCACGGACGTCCCAAAAGAAGATGCCCCGCATGCATCGGTACAACATCGCACATCACTTCATCTTGATATTTTCCGATTGTGAATGAAATGAGCACTTGTTTTGTTACCTTTAATTCTCCACCATCGTTAAGCCATTGGAGTTTATACGGATGGGGATGTTTGGTGGTGGCCAATCCGAGTTTCTCCACCATCAACGTGCTAGCCACATTTGTACAACTTCCCCCATCGATTATCACGCAACAAATCTTACCTTGCACTTGACATCGCGTATGGAAGATGTTCTCGCGTTGTTGATCATTTTCGGCACCTTGCAAGGTGAGACTTCTTTTCCCAACCAAGATTTCTCCATTCTCGGCTTGTTCGATGTCTTCCTCTTCTTCGAGTTGTTCAACAGCCTCGTTCTCTTGTTCACTTTCGGATTCAATTTCTCCATCATCTCGAACAAACATCGCATTTCGGTTCGGACATTAGCTTGCGATGTGGCCCCTTCCAAGACATTTGAAGCATTTGATGTCTCGGGATCTATTTGGTTGGGCATCCATCTTTCCTTTACTCGATTCGGCAATTGGTTTGTTGAATTTGGTAGCTCCACTTACTTCTTTATTTCAACTCGGCAAGTCTCGTTTGTTGGACCCTTGCCCCCACTTAGTCGTAGAAGAAGTATTAGGGAAAGAACGGAACGTACCTTTTCTCGTTAATTGTTTTTCAACCTTTATGGCCATATGGACCATATCAATGACCTCGACATAATGGTGTAGCTCCACAATATTTGCAATATCTCGGTTAAGGCCGGCGAGAAATTGAGCCATGGTGGCTTCTCAATCTTCCTCCACATCGGCGCGGATCATGGCCACTTCCATTTCCTTGTAGTAATCCTCCACGCTTCGTTGGCCTTGAGTTAAGCTTTGGAGCTTTTGATACAACTCCCGATGATAGTAAGCAGGAATGAATCGCTTTCTCATTATGGCTTTCATTTCCGCCCATGTAGACACGGGACGTTCGCCATTGCGTCTTCGGCTCATCGTGAGTTGATCCCACCATATTATGGCGTATTCGGAGAATTCTATAGCAGCTAACTTTACCTTCTTGCTTTCCGAGTAATTGTGGCACTCGAAAACTAACTCCACCTTCTTCTCCCATTCAAGATAGGCCTCGGGATCCGACCTTCCTTGAAAAGCACGAATCACCATTTTAATGTTTTTTAAATCATCATCGGTCCTCTCTCGATCTCTTGGTCCCCGTGCTCGTTGGCCTTGTCGCCTTGCACTTTGTCGCGAAGCTCGATCACTTTCAACGTCACTTGCTTCATATAGATCATTTGCATGTTGCCATGGACGTTCTCGCTCTCTTCTCGGAATAGGAGGGGTGTTCGCACGTTGGCTTCGTTCCTCCATTTGTTCCATTCGTTCATAAAGGGAATCAAATTGAGGTTGGAACAAACGAGAAATTTCTCGCACGATTGCTTGAACTTGTAGATCGGGCACTCCGCCTCCGAGAACGTTTCTCCTTGGTTGAAGATTAACTCCTCCACCAGCGGCATTCGAGGCTCCTCCACTTGTTGCTCGTCGTTCTGGGCTCCTTGACATGATGATTAAAATTAAGAAAATATCCTCACCAAAAAAAAAAAACCTCACAATTCACTCACAAGAAAAGAATTCACTCCTCTCGTGTTTCACTCTATTTTCGGCTTTTATCTTGATGTACTCTCTTGCCTTTTACCTCTCAAATCCAACTCTCGATATTCCGAAAAGCTACTTAGATTTATCCACACTTGTGGGTCGGCTTCAAGGGGTTTGCAAGGGAAAGTCGTATGGTTTAGGGTAGGCTCGAAAGAAAGAAAGGCTTAAGATGTGGCGTATAAAATGGATTCACTAATTGGGAATTTTTTTTAATAGCGTGAAAATTCACTAAAATGGGTATAAAGGAGTGTAGAATGTGATTTTAGAAAAAATTTTGTTGAAGTGTCTCCAGACTCTTTTTTTTTTTTACGGATTTTCACGTTCTTTTCGTCCGCACCTAGACCGTATGCAATTTTTTTTCAAATTTTTTTTTCAATTTTTTTTCGATTTTTTTTATTTTTTTGAATCTACAATTTACGTACCTAAATTAACCAGCTCTGATACCAACTGATACGAGCTCGTTTCGTATGAAATAACGAGTCGTAATATTTCCCGATCGAAATTAGGTAGTGTCGGCCTTGAAATAAATTCAAGTCTTGGTGTTTAAAATTAAATGGCTTTGGGAAACAAGGGAGTTGATGGAGTGTTGTTTGCTGGATATTTCAATGAAAACAAGTCGAACCCTTATTAGCAAATAAGGACCCGGGCTTAAGGTTTCAAAGAAAGAAAGGATTTGGGATAAAACCGAGACCCTCTATTTAGCAAAATAGGAACCTACGGTATGAAGAACGCCACACCAATGGTGATAAGTTCGAAACAAAGTCAGATTGACGCCACTTGTTGAAGATAAGTCAATTAGAGCTTTGGAGAATAAAGAGAGTGAATTGCCTCACTAAAATGATATTTCTTTAGAAATTTGTCAAAAGTCCTTTTACAAGAAAATGAGTAACTATTTATAGCCTAATGCCTAGTAGCCGAATGGACATATTCTAGACTTAGTTTCTAAGCAAACATTGAACAAAAATGGCCAATGTAGGTTCGGCTGAATGGTGACCATACATGAAGCTTCCATATTAAGCAAATGAATCTTGGGAATGCATGTAGCAGCTACATTCAGCTGATGAGCTTAAATGATCATTCAATAGGCAACTCTTGCTGAAAAATTATCAATAATAAAGAGGGCACTTGAACAGCCACATTAGGTGTGAATGGACGGTTTTGAAGAGCCTTAAAATGTGAACACCAAGAACCGAATGGCCAAAATGTATCCAGCAATGTGAAGGAAATAATGGCAGCTTGAAAAACTATCTCTTTAGCCGAATGGTCACTTAGAGAACTTCAATAATCAGCACACCATTTTTAATGTAGTTCATGCATGTATCATTAGGTGCATTGAATCCAACATGCATGCATCTTGCACACCACATTCGGCCAACCTTTCCCATGCATCTTCCACATTCGGCTGAACCTAAATAAAACAAATGAACCTCATTAATTTAACTCAATTCAGCTGAATTAATTTAAAACATAATATGAACATACTAATTAACATTAAACCGAATTAAATATGTACTAAACAAGACACATTAATTCGGCTGAACATAGTTAATTCATGTAATATATTCAAACAAATTAAATGACATCTAGACACCTTTAATTCAACCAAATCAACATATTAAACACTTGTAATAAATTAAGACATATTTAAAAGCTGTAATGAAACTTATTTAAATGCTTATTTAAATGGTCTAAAATTCCAGCAGCAAATTAATTAGCTAGAACGAAATTCAGCTTCAAAGAAGTTGAATATGTTCAGCTCGTTTTTAAACTCCTTGCTATCATTTTCCTCAACCCGTTCCACCATTGCTAAAATAGCATCTTTGAATCGTCTAGCTCTAGCTCGCGTTATTGGACCAATGGGCAGCTTAATGGCTTCTTGTTCGTTCTCCATTTGGTTCGTAGGCAAGCTCACATCAAATTTAGCCGAACCTATACATATTATTCTTATCCATAAACCATCATAGAACCATTATACATAGCTTCCGTCCTATTTTTCCATCAACTTCATTTCAAAAGTGAATTGAACGATACTTTCTCGTAGACGATCGAGTAACTCAGCATACGACTCGACTCTCCCCGAGGCGGTTCGTATCTTTATTTATGAATGTGTTCAGTTTAGTCTCGAACGTCTCTTAAAAGTACATTTTAGGTCTCGTAGACCATCTTAGGAGATGATTGCTTATGAAATATGTTATATGATATCTGTGATTTTAAATTGGTTTGAAATATTTTTTTGTCTGGTAATGCCCCTTACCTATTCCGGCGACGGATACGGGATAGGGGTGTTAAATATGAGCTTAGTTCAGCTCGTTTGAGCTCAATTTAGTTCATTTCCAGCTCAATAAGCTTGTTTGGCTCGTTTTGAGTTTATTTTTAGTTTTTTTTTCGTTTTAAGTTGCTGGAATAAAATTTATTTAGTTAACTTAGTTAAGTTCAACTCAAATAATTTAATGGTGTTTTAATGTGTTCAATTCTGGACATAATAATTAAGTTTAAATATATCTTATTTAGTACATAATTTTAATGTGTTAATTTAGAACAAATTTAATAGTTGCTGCTATTTAATTTGTCCAGACCGATTACATGTTTTAATTATGTCTTAGTTTGAGTTTGTTTTTAATGTGTCTTGAGCAGTCGATTTTTATGATGTCCTAAGGTGAATTAATGTTGCTATTTAATTGGTGCAGGTGCACACCACATGGATGGCATTATAGGAGTTATAAAGCTGGAATTAAAATCAACAGCTCATTTCTCTTCCCCAAAGTGGCTGTTCATGTAATGAAAGAGACAAAGGAGTGTTCATA
This sequence comes from Gossypium hirsutum, assembly GCF_007990345.1. Lineage (NCBI taxonomy): Eukaryota > Viridiplantae > Streptophyta > Magnoliopsida > Malvales > Malvaceae > Gossypium > Gossypium hirsutum. The sequence goes on from NC_053424.1 coordinate 68,766,054, forward strand.
CTATCTAATTTAATTTTTTCACACAAGCTGGACATTCCTTTCACATTAAAATGTCCATTTGGCTGTAGCATTCACACACACAGGCCATTTAAATTCGTCTTTCACACTTGGGGGCTATTAGAGTTTAAGTGTTAACACCATTTGGGATGTTCGTGCTCCAAAACTCCTATTAAGATGCTGCTACACGTTCAGTTTCACAAGGAAGGATTAAAGGAGCTCATTTAAGCATTATGGATTTTCCAATAAGGTTAGTCAGCTTCTAACTCTTCCCAAATACATTCAGCTTAATTTCCTTCATCTAGAAGTTGTCTAATGGCGTCCCAATGGCTGAACAAAGTCATAGAATTCGTATGGTTTTATTCTAGAGTTTTCCAGCTCATTTAAAGTTGAATTACTTAGCCATAGCTATGAATGTGCCTATTCGGCTAACCTAGGTTTCTAGCTATAAATATTTGTTGCTTTTTCATTTAAAAAGGACTTTTGATATTTTTTTGGTTTAATGAAAAACTTTGCTTCTGATATGATACACCTCGAGGTGAGTCGAGTCGTATGGAGTTTGCCCGATCGTATACGAAGAAGTATCGTTGGGTTTGTTTAAAGGATGTTTTAAGTGAACAATGGCAGAAACTATGTAAAAAGGGTTCAAAGATGGGTTTATGGATATGAAGTTTATGTAGGTTCAGTTATAGAAAAAATAATAAAAGATGGAGATAAATATAGTAATTGGATAACAAACAACGGATGTGAAGTGAATTAATGGTTCGATTATGATGAAATGAAAGGATGGAATGGAATGGAATGAAAATGATCTCAAAAACAAACACGAACCAATATTAGAAAATATTGACCCAAATGCTTATAAGTTTTCAAGGTGGTCGGATGGAGAATAAGAGAACCTCGACCTGCTACTTAGCAAAGTAGGAACCTTGGTATAAGGGTGAACACCACACTATTTGATAGTGATAAGTTCAAGATAAGAAGAAGGCAGGTTGACGACACTAGTGACCTAGATAAGTCAACGAGTTCTTCAACGAAATATGAGAGAAAGAAATCTCATAAATTTCATATAAGTTCAATAATGTTTTTAAACTAAGCAAAAATATTTCTTCACAAAGGTTGATTTCACCTATTTATAGTGCTAAAATAGGCTAGCTGAATGGTCACAAACATTCAACTTAACGTGCCAGTTAAAAGCTAAAATTTAATTCAAGTCTTTTCACATTCTTGAGCCAAATAACTCCATCCTTGAATTCACTTTAATTTACCTGAATGAATGACTTTAAGTGCTTGAAAAATGACTCTTGAGTTAATCCTCGGTCAGCCGAATGGACACCAACTCTTAACTAGCTTTTTAATTGGTGTTTTAATGCTTGAAATGACCTTTGAAGTGGAAAAAACGGCTGGTAGTGGAAAGGGTTGCTGCCAAAATTAATTTGGATGATATAATGCTCCTTAAACCTCCTTTAAATGATGTATAAAACATCCCTTGTAACAGCCACTTCATTTGTAACCGAAAATGACTTAAAAAGTCTATTTAATGTGCAACAGCCCTTGTAATGTAACGGTTATGACTTGAAAAGACTTCTGCAGTAAATACATTAAAATGAGCTTATTAAACACATGTAAACACTTATTAAACATAACACACATTAATACTTAAATTAGGTAAATGAACTACGCATCAATTTTACCAGCAACTAGTTAATTAAAGAAACATCATTAAATAAACTTAACTCATGCATCAATAAATAATCCTAGGAACTAGATTAATTAAGAGCAACACTTATTAAATGAAGTTCAACAAATACACTTATTAATTAAATTAAGATGAGTTGAATAAATGTCCAGCAACTCAGTTATTAAACTAAGATGCTTAAATGCATGGTTTGAAATGCAAACTAAATGAACAAATGAGTACTTAATGCAAGACTAATTTAATGATGCAGACTTATACTAACATGAGAGTTACATAATGCATGACATTATTAAATGCAGAACACATAATGCATGTCATAAATAAAATATGTAGATCAATAATGCATGACATTAACTAAAGATGCATTTAATAAAACAAGACATAATTAAAGACTAAAGTATTGAGCCGGATCAAGCTCAAATAAGCTGAATTTGAACTAGACGGAGCTCATGGAGCGGCAAACGAACTTGGATCAGCTTGCTAGCAATGCAAGGCTCGACTAAGGAGACTTGACTAACGGGGTTCACTGGGCGCGCTCGCATCATTCCCCCTATAACACCCCAAACCCGGCCTAGATGTTATGGTCGAATCTGGCATGTCATGTCAAAGAGTTTCTCAAAACAGTTAATCTTTTCGGTAAGAATCCATTACTGAGTCTAAATTCTATTTATTATTATTATTTAACAAAAAGTTCCATCAAAACGTTTGCCAATTTTGTTTGCCTTTAGTATATTACTCCATTTTAAACCGCGGAAGCATTTGAAAACTTTGTTGTTGAAAGCTCGTGTTCTTTAGAAAATTGTGCTATTTTGGAAAAATCAAAGTTCCTAGTCTAGCAATTTATAAAAATTAAGTCATAGCCCAATAAAAGTTAAAAATCTCCCAATGGCCTTATTACATAAATTAAAACCCAAAACAAAATCTAGTTGCGAATAAAAGAAATAGAAGCAGTAGTGTGACAGCCCAAAGTTGACCCTAGTCGGGAAGTGGTTTCGGGACCGCTAAACCGAGTCACCGAAATGTTTGAATGTGACACTTATTGTGTAGAATATGTAATTATGAATGTGTGAAAATTTCAAGCTTCGATTTGGTTGATTGCATGTGAATTTAGTCACTAGGACTTATGTGAGAAAATTCAAAAATGTGATAGGTCAATGTGTGAGGACCTATTAGTGCATGTGGACAAAGGGGGGGACTTGCATGTCAAATTTCCCCCCCTAATGAGTAGTGGCCGGCCATGACAAGGAATGATGGGCAAAACATGTCATGAAACATGTTTTGTTAATGGAAGAATAAAATAAGGAGTATGGGTAATAAAGAAATGGAAAACAAAAGAAAAAAAATGTGTGTGTAGTGTTTGTTCCCCCATTGCCGTGAGCTAAAGAAGAGAAAGGGGGAATTTTGTTCATCCTTTTCTCATCTTCATGCTTGCCAAAACTAGAAAGAAAAACAAAGAAAAATTTTCTCATCCTTTGGTTCATCCTTGGCCAAAAATTTTAAGGAGGAAAGAAGAAGAAAGGTGAAGAGATTCGGCCATGCATGTAGCTAGGCTAAGGTATGTTTGATGATGTTCCATGAGAGCCATGCATGTTTTAGTTGTTAGCTTGAGTTCTACCTAACCCATGGTCTAAATCTTGCTATGTGATGGAAATGGCACTTGACCATGGATGCATCATTCTTGGTTGATGTTTGATGTTGTGGTGATGAGGCATGAGGATGAGTTAAGATTCGGCCTAGGTGGAGGTTGTGTTAATGCCATTGCATGCAAAATATGAAGCTTGTTAATGATGCATGTGATGATGGCTTGATGATTCTTGAACCTCCTTTTTAGCATTTTTGTGTGAGCACATATGTGCATTGGTTGCTAAATGGAGAAGAATCGGCTAGCAAGATGTGTGCTAAGGCCGAATGTAACTTTGCATGTTAATGAGCAATGCATGTGTTAAATTGATGAAAAGGGGGAGGATGCTTTACTAGTGTGTATATGTGTGTATTAAGTGTTGAAATCGACCCCAAAAATGGACATGCATATTCGGCCAAGGGGAAAGAAATTAGCTAATATGTTGTGTTGATGCATGATTTTTTGCATGTATGAGACTTTAATGTCTAATGTATAAATATGGGCTAAGTGCCTTGTGTTCATCTTTTGATGCCTAAATGATGAAATCAATTTATTTGTTTGACTAAGCTCAAGAGCAAAGGGGAAATAAAACCGATAAAGGGAAGGAAAAAGTGGTTGAATAGCTAGCGGAATCGTTCGACAACACCCGAGGTAAGTTCTTGAGTAAGAGAGCTTAAATTTCGATGTGATTAAATCATGCTCTATGTGTGGCTATTGAGCCGAATGTGCAAGGACAATATGTGCCTTGTGTTTGAGTTTCGTAAACGAAAATGAAATATGAATGTGCCATGAATTATTGTTAGATGTGCATGATTAATTGAATGCTGTCCGGGCTAAGTCCCGAAGGCTTTGTGCTAAGTGAATATATCCGGATTAAGATCCGAAGGCCTTTGTGCGAGATACTAAATCCGGGTTAAGTCCCGAAGGCATTCGTGCGAGTTGTTAAATCCGGGTTAAGTCCCGAAGGCATTCGTGCGAGTTGTTAAATCCGGGTTAAGTCCCAAAGGCATTCGTGCGAATTGTTAAATCCGGGTCATGTCCCGAAGGCATTGTGTGAGTTACTAAATCCGGGCTATGTCCCGAAGGCATTTGAACGAGGAGCTGTATCCGGTTAAATCTCGAAGGTACGTGATTTGGTAATGAATGAGCTTGCGGTAAAATTCCAGCGAATACTCGAAAAACATCCCAATATGGGGATATGTTACGTATGTGTTGAATTTAATCGAGCCCTTACAAATAAATGTTCGCTCAGTTGATAAACGAGCTATCGGCCTTCGGCTAAGTTAGTCTATTGTGTATGTGCATAAGGGTTGTTAATGTTGTGAAGCAAGTTTAATATCGATAAATTGCGTATTATGAAATATTCCGTTTAGCTAAATGTGTGATATTCTTTGTTTATGCTGGAATTCCTTGCTCAAACTTACTAAGCATAAATTGCTTACTCGTTACATTGCTCCTCTGTTTTATAGATTTTTGGTTCTCCAGCTATCGGACTCGGGATCTTGAAGTCGAAGTCGCCCACACTATCAAAGGCTCTTTTGGGTACTATTTTGGTTGAATCTTGATATGGCATGTATAGGACTACCCATTGTTGTTTTTCGAGTACTTTATGAAATGTATAAGTGTACAGCCATGCGAAAATGGCTTGTAGAAGTGGAGTATGGCATTAGACCATTCGTGTTTATGAATGTATAGATGGTTTCATGATGTAACTATAGTTGGAATGGAAGTGTTGAGCAAATGATCAGCCACTGGAATGGCTAAGTATGATCATATGTGGGCTTATGTATGACAAGGCCCTAGTTGGTCCATGAAACCCCAAATTAGGTAAGGTTTACTTTGAAAACAGAAGCTGATAGCAGCAGTGGTGTGGATTGGAAAAATCACAAGAATTCGTAGGAGTGGAATTAAATAGTGAATAAATTATGTAATCGAACCTTGATGAATCTACTTTCATATGGAAGTAACGAAACAATCATAGGAACAGTACAGTAAGAGATATTCGGGTTCTTGTGGAACAGGGCCAGAACAGTTTCTGGATTCCCTGTTCCGACTTTGGAAATTCACTATAAATTGACCAGAGATAATTAGGGGTCATACCATATATTTATGGATTCCTCTCTGAGTCTAGTTTCCATAGAAACAAACGGCATCAGTATTGAAGCTCTGTGCAGAGAGATATCCAAGTCGTAATGGGAAAAGGTCAGTGTAGTCGACTCCTGTAACATGGGAGAATTTGACTAATAAACTGTACTAATTGGCCCGACCAAAAATTCTAGAAACAAATACATAGGTGGGGACATGAGTCTAGTTTCAGGGAAAAATCACAAAACTGATTTTCGAGTTGTGAAACTCAAGATATGATTTTTGAAGCGACTAGTACTCAGACTGGGCAGTGTCTGGAAAAAATTTTCAAAGTTTGTTAACATCTCGTGTCCGACTCCGGTGTCGGTCTCGGGTTCGGGGCGTTACATTTTATTGGTATCAGAGCTACGGTTTAGTCGATTCTAGGACTACCGTAATGTTTTGGGTCTAGCTATACATGCCATTTTATGTGATTACTTGATAGTGTGGTGATTTCTGACAATCGTAAATGTGTTTATTTATGGTAATGGATCCCGATCGTGACCGAGAGGTAGCTGATGATCTTGAGAGTGTAGCGCCTGCTCCCGCACAAGGGACAGTGCCGGCGGACTCTCAACCTAATGCTAGTAATCCGAATGATGAAGCTAGACAAGCATTCTATAGCGTGATGAATGATTGGTTTAACCAATACATTCGAACTAATATGGCTGTTCCACAACCTCCATTCTCGACAAATACTACCCCCGCACCTACAATACCACCGGTAACGGACCAAATAAGGTCAAATAAGCCCCCAGTTGACAGAATCCGAAAACATGGGGCTACTGAATTTAAGGCTATGGATAGCGATGATGCCGAGCAAGCTAAATTTTGGCTGGACAACACTATCCGGGTACTCGATGAGCTATCTTGTACACCCGATGAATGCCTAAAGTGTGCTATCTCCTTGCTACGTGAATCTGCCTACCATTGGTGGAGTACTCTGACTTCTATTGTGCCCCGAGAGCAAGTAACTTGGGAGTTTTTCCAAACTGAGTTTCGGAAAAAGTATATCAGTCAGAGATTTGTTGATCAAAAACGGAAGGAATTTCTTGAGCTTAAGCAAGGCTCCATGTCGGTTACTGATTACGAGCGAAAATTTGTTAGACTTAGCAAATACGCTCGGGAATGTGTTTCGTCCGAAGCTATTATGTGTAAACGCTTCGAGGATGGGCTGAATGAAGATATAAAGATGTTCGTTGGCGTTCTTGAAATACGAGAGTTCGTGGTACTTGTTGAACGAGCTTGTAAAGCCGAAGAGCTTAGAAAAGAAAAGCAAAGAGTTGATGAGGGAACTGGAGAGTTTGGTAAAAGATCCTCGGGAAGGTCTCTTCAACAGACATCGAAGAGATTTCGAGATGATGCGGGCCAGTTTAGAGGCACTTCGGGCCTTTTTGGACGAGATCGTGATCGACCCCCTGTGGGTACGCGAGGCACTTCGGTCGCCCGTGTTGGGAATGAACGTCGAGACAGGACGAAATGCCGATATTGCGGTAAATGGCATTCGGGGAGTTGTAGATTTCCTGACCGCTCCTGTTACAAATGCGGATCAGTGGACCACTTCATTAAAGATTGCCCGAGGTTGTCGGGACAGAATGCAAATCAGAATGGGAGACCGGGTGCTACCACTGCTCGAGGTAGACCATCTGGAAATATGGGCAATGCTGGTGGTGGTCAGAGAGGATCTAGAGATGATATAACCAGATCCGAAGCCCGTGCGCCTGCTAGAGCTTATGCTATACGTGCCCGCGAGGATGCTTCTTCGCCTGATGTTAATACCGGTACATTCACCCTCTTTGATACTAATGTAATTGCTTTGATTGACCTCGGTTCTACTCATTCTTACATATGTGAAACCTTAGCATCCAGTAAGACTTTACCTATTGAGTCTACTGAGTTCGTAATTCGGGTGTCAAATCCCTTGGGTCGTTACGTGCTTGTCGACAAAGTGTGTAAGAAATGTCCCCTGGAAATTCGAGGTTCCTGTTTTCCAGCGGACTTGATGCTTTTGCCGTTTGATGAATTTGATGTTATCCTTGGGTTGGATTGGTTGACCGCGCATGATGCGATTGTGAATTGCAAGAGCAAGACTATTGATTTGAGGTGCGCAAATAACGAAGTAGTCCGAATTGAGTCTGCGAACTTGGAGGGGATGCCAGCTGTAATATCAGCAATGTTGGCACAGAAATATGTAAGAAAAGGGTGCGAAGCATACCTTGCATATGTGCTTGATGACAAAGAATTAGAAAAGAAACCCGAATCTGTGCCGGTGGTTTGTGAATACCCGGATGTTTTTCCGGAAGAATTACCGGGTTTACCACCTGTTCGGGAGGTAGAGTTTGGTATTGAGCTTGTACCTGGGACTACGCCGATTTCGATAGCTCCGTATCGTATGGCACCAACTGAGTTAAAGGAGTTGAAAGCTCAGTTGCAAGAACTGACGGATAGAGGTTTCGCTCGACCAAGTTTCTCACCTTGGGGTGCACCAGTATTGTTCGTGAAAAAGAAGGACGGAACCATGAGGTTGTGCATTGACTATCGTCAGTTGAATAAAGTGACGATAAAGAACAAATATCCGTTGCCGCGCATCGATGATTTGTTCGACCAACTGAAGGGAGCCTCAGTGTTCTCAAAAATAGATTTGAGATCGGGCTATTATCAGTTGCGAATTCGAGATCCAGATATTCCCAAAACTGCCTTCAGAACGAGATATGGTCACTACGAATTCTTAGTGATGCCGTTTGGGCTCACTAATGCCCCTGTGGTATTTATGGATTTGATGAATCGGATCTTCAGACCGTATTTGGATCAGTTCGTAGTTGTGTTCATTGATGACATTTTGGTCTATTCAAGAGATGAGACCGAACATGCTGAGCATTTGAGGCTAGTGCTGCAAATTTTGCGGGATAAGCAGTTATATGCTAAGTTCAGTAAGTGTGAGTTCTGGTTAAGAGAGGTTAGCTTCTTGGGTCATGTGGTATCCGCGTCGGGTATTCGAGTTGACCCGAACAAAATTTTAGCCATACTTGACTGGAAACCTCCGAGAAATATTACTGAAGTTCGGAGCTTTTTGGGGCTCGCCGGTTATTACCGACGATTTGTGAAAGGTTTCTCGATGATAGCCACACCAATGACGAAGCTACTTCAAAAGGATGTTAAGTTCGAGTGGACGGAGAAATGTCAGAAAAGTTTCAACCAACTGAAAACTCATTTGACTGAAGCTCCAATTTTGGTGCAACCCGAATCAGGTAAAGAGTTTGTCATTTATAATGACGCATCCCTACTTGGGTTGGGTTGCATATTGATGCAAGAAGGTCGAGTCGTGGCCTATGCGTCGAGACAATTGAAGCCTCACGAGAGGAATTATCCGACCCATGATCTCGAACTAGCTGCCATCGTGTTTGCTTTAAAAATATGGCGACATTATCTGTTTGGTGAGAAGTGCCATGTATTTTCGGATCACAAAAGTCTCAAATATTTGATGACTCAGCGAGACTTGAATCTGCGACAAAGACGTTGGCTTGAGTTGTTGAAAGATTACGAGCTTGTCATTGATTACCACCCGGGAAAGGCTAACGTGGTTGCGGACGCCTTAAGCCGGAAGTCATTGTTTGCTTTACGAGCGATGAACGTGCATTTGTCTGTTCTACCAGACAGTGTGTTAGTAGCTGAATTAAAAGCTAAACCATTATTGACTCACCAAATTCGTGAAGCTCAGAAAGTCGATGTTGAATTGGTTGCAAAACGGGCTAAGTGTTTTCCGAACGAGGAATCGGAGTTTCAAATTGATGATGATGATTGTTTGAGGTTCAGAAATCGTTTGTGTGTTCCAAGGAATTCGGAACTCATTTCGATGATTCTGAACGAAGCCCATTGTAGCCGAATGTCAATTCACCCGGGGAGTACGAAAATGTACAACGATTTGAAACGTCAATTTTGGTGGCATGGTATGAAACGGGACATCTCTGACTTTGTTTCGAGATGTTTAATATGTCAACAAGTGAAAGCGGAACATCAAGTGCCTTCAGGATTACTCCAGCCGATCATGATACCCGAGTGGAAATGGGATCGAGTCACAATGGACTTTGTGTCCGGACTGCCTTTGTCAGCAAGTAAGAAGGATGCGATATGGGTTATTGTTGATAGACTGACTAAGTCGGCTCATTTCATCCCCGTACGTACGGATTTTTCATTGGATAAACTAGCTGAATTGTACGTTTATCAAATTGTGAGATTACACGGGGTACCTGTTTCTATCGTGTCGGATAGAGATCCGAGATTCACCTCACGATTTTGGAAGAAATTGCAAGAAGCTCTGGGTACCAAGCTGCATTTTAGCACTACTTTTCACCCCCAAACCGATGGTCAATCCGAGAGGATAATTCAGATACTTGAGGATATGTTGAGATGTTGCATCCTCGAGTTCAGTAGTTCATGGGAACGGTATTTACCTTTGATTGAATTCGCTTACAACAATAGTTTTCAATCAAGTATTAAGATGGCACCTTACGAGGCTTTGTACGGTCGTAAATGCCGTACACCATTGTTTTGGACCGAGCTCGGCGAAAGCAAAATTTTCGGAGTTGATTTGATTAGAGATGCTGAACAGAAAGTAAAGGTAATCCGTGAAAGTCTGAAGGTAGCCACGGATCGTCAGAAATCGTACGCAGATTTGAAACGAAAAGACATCGAGTATCAGGTGGGAGACAAAGTGTTCCTTAAGGTTTCACCTTGGAAAAAGATACTCAGGTTCGGCCGTAAGGTCAAGTTGAGCCCAAGATTCATTGGGCCGTACGAAATCTCCGAACGAGTTGGTCCGGTTGCGTATAGATTGATTTTGCCCCCGGAGCTTGAAAAGATTCATGACGTCTTTCATGTTTCTATGCTTCGACGCTATCGATCTGATCCATCGCACATAATTAGCCCATCGGAGGTTGAAATTCAAGTCGACATGAGCTATGAAGAAGAACCGATGCGTATCCTAGCTCGTGAAGTGAAGGAGTTGCGAAACAAAAGAGTTCCGCTAGTAAAGGTGTTATGGCTCAAACACGGGATCGAGGAAGCTACTTGGGAGACCGAGAACTCGATGAAAGAACGATACCCAAACCTATTTACCGGTAAGATTTTCGGGGACGAAAATTTCTTAAGTGGGGGAGAGTTGTGACAGCCCAAAGTTGACCCTAGTCGGGAAGTGGTTTCGGGACCGCTAAACCGAGTCACCGAAATGTTTGAATGTGACACTTATTGTGTAGAATATGTAATTATGAATGTGTGAAAATTTCAAGCTTCGATTTGGTTGATTGCATGTGAATTTAGTCACTAGGACTTATGTGAGAAAATTCAAAAATGTGATAGGTCAATGTGTGAGGACCTATTAGTGCATGTGGACAAAGGGGGGACTTGCATGTCAAATTTCCCCCCCCCTAATGAGTAGTGGCCGGCCATGACAAGGAATGATGGGCAAAACATGTCATGAAACATGTTTTGTTAATGGAAGAATAAAATAAGGAGTATGGGTAATAAAGAAATGGAAAACAAAAGAAAAAAAAATGTGTGTGTAGTGTTTGTTCCCCCCATTGCCGTGAGCTAAAGAAGAGAAAGGGGGAATTTTGTTCATCCTTTTCTCATCTTCATGCTTGCCAAAACTAGAAAGAAAAACAAAGAAAAATTTTCTCATCCTTTGGTTCATCCTTGGCCAAAAATTTTAAGGAGGAAAGAAGAAGAAAGGTGAAGAGATTCGGCCATGCATGTAGCTAGGCTAAGGTATGTTTGATGATGTTCCATGAGAGCCATGCATGTTTTAGTTGTTAGCTTGAGTTCTACCTAACCCATGGTCTAAATCTTGCTATGTGATGGAAATGGCACTTGACCATGGATGCATCATTCTTGGTTGATGTTTGATGTTGTGGTGATGAGGCATGAGGATGAGTTAAGATTCGGCCTAGGTGGAGGTTGTGTTAATGCCATTGCATGCAAAATATGAAGCTTGTTAATGATGCATGTGATGATGGCTTGATGATTCTTGAACCTCCTTTTTAGCATTTTTGTGTGAGCACATATGTGCATTGGTTGCTAAATGGAGAAGAATCGGCTAGCAAGATGTGTGCTAAGGCCGAATGTAACTTTGCATGTTAATGAGCAATGCATGTGTTAAATTGATGAAAAGGGGGAGGATGCTTTACTAGTGTGTATATGTGTGTATTAAGTGTTGAAATCGACCCCAAAAATGGACATGCATATTCGGCCAAGGGGAAAGAAATTAGCTAATATGTTGTGTTGATGCATGATTTTTTGCATGTATGAGACTTTAATGTCTAATGTATAAATATGGGCTAAGTGCCTTGTGTTCATCTTTTGATGCCTAAATGATGAAATCAATTTATTTGTTTGACTAAGCTCAAGAGCAAAGGGGAAATAAAACCGATAAAGGGAAGGAAAAAGTGGTTGAATAGCTAGCGGAATCGTTCGACAACACCCGAGGTAAGTTCTTGAGTAAGAGAGCTTAAATTTCGATGTGATTAAATCATGCTCTATGTGTGGCTATTGAGCCGAATGTGCAAGGACAATATGTGCCTTGTGTTTGAGTTTCGTAAACGAAAATGAAATATGAATGTGCCATGAATTATTGTTAGATGTGCATGATTAATTGAATACTGTCCGAGCTAAGTCCCGAAGGCTTTGTGCTAAGTGAATATATCCGGATTAAGATCCGAAGGCCTTTGTGCGAGATACTAAATCCGGGTTAAGTCCCGAAGGCATTCGTGCGAGTTGTTAAATCCGGGTTAAGTCCCGAAGGCATTCGTGCGAGTTGTTAAATCCGGGTTAAGTCCCGAAGGCATTCGTGCGAATTGTTAAATCCGGGTCATGTCCCGAAGGCATTGTGTGAGTTACTAAATCCGGGCTATGTCCCGAAGGCATTTGAACGAGGAGCTATATCCGGTTAAATCCCGAAGGTACGTGATTTGGTAATGAATGAGCTTGCGGTAAAATTCCAGCGAATACTCGAAAAACATCCCAATATGGGGATATGTTACGTATGTGTTGAATTTAATCGAGCCCTTACAAATAAATGTTCGCTCAGTTGATAAACGAGCTATCGGCCTTCGGCTAAGTTAGTCTATTGTGTATGTGCATAAGGGTTGTTAATGTTGTGAAGCAAGTTTAATATCGATAAATTGCGTATTATGAAATATTCCGTTTAGCTAAATGTGTGATATTCTTTGTTTATGCTGGAATTCCTTGCTCAAACTTACTAAGCATAAATTGCTTACTCGTTACATTGCTCCTCTGTTTTATAGATTTTTGGTTCTCCAGCTATCGGACTCGGGATCTTGAAGTCGAAGTCGCCCACACTATCAAAGGCTCTTTTGGGTACTATTTTGGTTGAATCTTGATATGGCATGTATAGGACTACCCATTGTTGTTTTTCGAGTACTTTATGAAATGTATAAGTGTACAGCCATGCGAAAATGGCTTGTAGAAGTGGAGTATGGCATTAGACCATTCGTGTTTATGAATGTATAGATGGTTTCATGATGTAACTATAGTTGGAATGGAAGTGTTGAGCAAATGATCAGCCACTGGAATGGCTAAGTATGATCATATGTGGGCTTATGTATGACAAGGCCCTAGTTGGTCCATGAAACCCCAAATTAGGTAAGGTTTACTTTGAAAACAGAAGCTGATAGCAGCAGTGGTGTGGATTGGAAAAATCACAAGAATTCGTAGGAGTGGAATTAAATAGTGAATAAATTATGTAATCGAACCTTGATGAATCTACTTTCATATGGAAGTAACGAAACAATCATAGGAACAGTACAGTAAGAGATATTCGGGTTCTTGTGGAACAGGGCCAGAACAGTTTCTGGATTCCCTGTTCCGACTTTGGAAATTCACTATAAATTGACCAGAGATAATTAGGGGTCATACCATATATTTATGGATTCCTCTCTGAGTCTAGTTTCCATAGAAACAAACGGCATCAGTATTGAAGCTCTGTGCAGAGAGATATCCCAGTCGTAATGGGAAAAGGTCAGTGTAGTCGACTCCTGTAACATGGGAGAATTTGACTAATAAACTGTACTAATTGGCCAGACCAAAAATTCTAGAAACAAATACATAGGTGGGGACATGAGTCTAGTTTCAGGGAAAAATCACAAAACTGATTTTCGAGTTGTGAAACTCAAGATATGATTTTTGAAGCGACTAGTACTCAGACTGGGCAGTGTCTGGAAAAAATTTTCAAAGTTTGTTAACATCTCGTGTCCGACTCCGGTGTCGGTCTCGGGTTCGGGGCGTTACAAGTAGTGTGGCCATTTCCGAGTCCCTCGCGGTTCTAAACCATCAAAGCTTAGGGATTATCTGCACAGCTAGAAATGGGGTGAGTTTACGAAAACTCAGTGTGTAATCCCAATAACAAACAACCAGTGAATATCATAGCATCAGTACAATCTGGGCCAAAGCCCTTAAACAGTAGCAAAGTGGGCCTAAGCCCAATACAGTGTCAGTACAGCGCAAAATGCAACCCATCCCAAAACCGTCCAGCACACCACCCGTACCAACCAGCACACCTGTGGGGATATCAATCGACCCACCCAACCAGTACACTAATATCGCAGCAAAGCTGCCAGTAATAATAGTGACGCAGCATAGCTGCCAGTAACAGTAAGTGTGGCAAGCCACCAATAATAATAAATGTGACATAGTCACCAGTTCATTACTTCCTCCATATCATAAGCCCAACCCCATGCAAATATCATGTCATAAATAATACGTGTATGTAATATGTCATACTCATAACCAGTCATATATATATGTCATTCACACATCTAATAACCTACCACTAGCGTTATAAAGGTCATAACATTAGCTAGGGGTAAAACAGTAACTTTTACCCCTCAGGGGTATCTCGGTCATTTAGCTAATTTTAGGGTCTCGGTACAGATGGCGACCCTTTAGAAGATCTACAGTCGTCTCAAATGGCATTTGATGTGCTTCAAGGCTTCATGATCGGAGTGAATAACGAATTCCTTAGGCCACAAGTAATGTTGCCATGTCTCAAGGGCTCGTATGAGCGCGTACATCTCTTTATCATACACCGGATAGTTGAGTACGGCTCCATTGAGTTTTTCACTAAAGTAAGCCACAGGACGTCCGTCTTGTGTCAACACGGCCCCGATTCCAATGCCCGAAGCATCGCACTCGATCTCAAAAGTCTTCCAGAAATCTGGAAGGGCAAGCAAAGGAGCGTTTGTGAGACGATCTTTGATTTTTATAAATGATTTCTCTTGTTCATCGTTCCAAATAAAAGAAGAATTTTTCTTAATAACACTCGTAAGTGGAGCAGCAATAGTGCTAAAATTCGAAACGAATCATCGGTAGAAACTTTCTAGGCCATGGAAACTTCAAACTTGCATAACGCTCGTAGGCCTTGGCCAATCTCGTATGGCCTTAATCTTCTCTTGGTCTACCTCGAGACCATCCGCACTAACTACAAATCCTAGAAAAATAGTTTTGTTAGAACAAAAAGAACATTTCTTTAAATTAGCATATAAGGTCTCTTTTCGCAAAACTTCTAAAACAGATTTGAGATGACTTACATGTTCTTCCATAGATTTGCTGTAAATCAATATATCGTCGAAATATACCACACAAAACTTACCGATGAAAGGCCTTAAGACATGGTTCATTAGTCTCATGAACGTACTTGGAGCGTTGGTAAGGCCAAAAGGCATAACCAACCATTCGTATAGTCCGTGCTTGGTCTTGAATGCCGTTTTCCATTCGTCTCCTTCTCGCATCCGAATTTGGTGGTAGCCACTCTTCAAATCGATTTTTGAGAACACTTTGGCCCCACTAAGCTCATCTAACATGTCATCTAATTGAGGAATGGGATGACGGTATTTGATCGTTATCTTGTTAACGGCTCGGCAATCCACACACATGCGCCATGTTCCGTCCTTTTTCGGAACCAATAATACTAGAACAGCACAGGGACTTAGGCTCTCGTGAATGTAGCCTTTTTCCATCAGTTCATGGACTTGTCTTTGCAACTCTTTGGTCTCCTCCGGATTGGCTCGGTAAGTAGGTCGATTTGGAATAACCGCTCCTGGTACAAAATCAATTTGATGCTTGATTCCACGAAGTGGTGGAAGACCACTCGGGGCTTCTTCCGGAAAAACGTCTTGGAAATCCTGCAACAAAGATAAAATAGGAGGGGGTAGGGTATCGGGTAAATCGTTAGTAGAAATTAATGCTTCCTTGTACAAAAGTACAAGAACAGTTTGATTCATCACCAAAGCCTTCCTCACATCACTAACTCTTGCAAAAACACTCATTTTCTCGATTTTCTTTTCTTTTTCTTCTTTTTCTTGGATTTTTTCTTGTCACTCTCTTTTGTTTTCTTTTTCTTATTTTTCTCTTCCTTTATTTTTTTACAACTTTCTTTTTCTTTTTCTCTCATTTGCTCAATAGAAGCTTTTAGCTTGATTTGGTCTATATACACTTGTTTGGGAGTCAACGGCGCCAACGTCACATTTTTCCCCATGAATTTGAATGTATACCGGTTGGTATACCCGTCGTGTTGAACTCGTGATACGATCACGGCTTCCCATAAGCCAAGTCCAAGCCGAGATCTGATGGTGCTACCTCAAGGGCCGATCACAAGGGCTCGTGCAAAACAATTTAAAGAAGCTGTTATAGCTTTAGTTCAGCATGTGTGGGATGATGTCAATGCTAGACCTATCGAACCAGTTAGTGGCCATTTTGGAAATCCATGCCAAACTTTTCTACAAGTTCATTTCAGCTCACCAAGTTCACCTTCAGTTCAAGTTAGCTCCCATGTAGCTCCACACCAGCTCATTAGCTCGGGACCAGCTCATTATCAGCTCACGAGTTTAGGCCCAGCTCGGGTTTAACTCATGAATTAACCATCAGCTCATGGAGTTCACTTTGAATTCATTTGACTACTATTGACTTTTTAATTAATAAGTTCAATAATTAGTTAATTAATATCCTACATATTAAATTTAGTTCACATTAGTTATATTAAGTATGTCTTAAAAGTTTTTATTGATGATAATTAAATTTGTCATAACCGAATTTAATGTTGATATTTGTGTTCACATTAGTTTGAATTAATTATGTTCACATTTCTTGTAGGAACGCAATGGACATATGGAGATTAAAAGCAAGCATGAATTTTGAAGGTGCATGGACGGTTGGGGGGACTTGAATCTCTTAGGTGCATGTTCGACCAAGTGCATGTATGACCATATTCAATGTCTTTAAGGTTCATGAATGTTACCATTCATGTATGGTGTGCTATCTCTTCATTCTCCAAGGTGACCATTCGGCCAAAGGGCACTCACACATGCATGAAGATAGCTTGGCCAATTAGCTTCCCCATGACTCTCCTTAATTCGTTCACACCTATGTTCACATGGCAAGACCATTCGGTTCACCTTGTTCACACTAGAAGACTCTTCAACATTCAGTTTCACACACATGATGGCCCTTGGAGTGTCCACAATTAATTCATACTTTTTGGCCAAACATTGCTTCATTTAACAAGGTTGGCCGAATCTACAAGTGACCATTGGATATCATGCATTCACTTTGAGTTTTCTTAAGCATGAAGATGCATTCATCCACCATTCCCAAAACCGAATCTGGTCATGCATATTAAGAGTTATTTTTCTAGAATTTTCTTTTAATTAATGTGTAAGTATGAAAGGCCATTCGGCTACCTAGCTTAGGCTTATAAATACTTGTTCAATTTCCATGTAAAGGACTTTTGAAACTTTTGTTAATGTTATGCTGCCGAAATTGTGAGGCATACTTTTCTTATATTTCGTTCAAAGATTCGTTTGGCGTTCCTAGCGTTCTAGTTGTGTCAACCGTGTTCTTTGTCGTACCCGAACTTATCACTATTCGTAGTGTGGCGTTCAACATACCGAGGTTCCTATTTTGTTAGATAGTGGGTCGAGGTTTTCCCTTACCAAACCTATAACCGAACTCAAAAGGCTTAATCAACGGGTCGATACCATTTCGGTATTGGTTCTTGAAAGTACCTTTAGTAGTTCAAACCCGTTCTCTTCTTTACCTAACCGAACCTAAACCGACCAATTTGTTCATATCCTTTTGTTCCTACCCTTTGATTCCTACCATTCCATTTGTACCCCTCTTCTACTTTGACCATACCTTCAACTCAACTAAACCTAACGTAACTTCTCGTAGACGATCGGGCAATTTACATACGACTCGACTCTTCCCGAGACGGTTCGTATCATCTGGTATCAGAGCTACCTAAAACGAGAAGCTTAGACGTTTGAAGCGGAGCATTCCCGAGGTAGGTTCAGAAAAAAAAGAGTATAGAAAAAAAATTTTGTATACCGAAGTTTTCTCATTTCGGTTAGTTTGTTATTGTTGCTATAAAAACAAAAATCTACGCAGCCGAAGAAAAAAAATCGTGTACAAAAGTGTTTTTATTGTATTTAGCTTGTCGATATAGTACAACAAAAAAAAGTTATACAAGTTAAAAAAAATAAAAAAAAAATCGAAAAAAATAAAAAAAGTGATTTATGCAAATCAATTGTTATTTGATCGTCAAGCTTTGATCTGATATAGTTCCTGACCCTTCTTCTATTCTACTCTCCCTAATTCGCCACATTTTTTTAACCAATTCCCTATTCTTTCAACCTATCCTACATCGAATACATCAATCACTTGCTATCCCTTTTGAACCGAGCACCTAGACCAAGGACCGGGGCTTAACGAATCTGCTTACGAAATTACGATAAAAGTCAAGAGAGGTAAAAGGCAAGAGAGCGTGAGCGCATTCGAGGGGAGGTAAAAGCCGAACTAAGAGTGTAAACACGAGTGTGAGTGTCATCAAGCTTCTTTCTTTCTGAGCAGATTGAGAGGATTTGTTTGTGAGGCTATCTTAAACGAATAGATGTCCCAAAATAGTGGACAAAACATGGAAGAACATCAAGGGCGACAACCCGTCAGAAACGTTCCAGATTTGCAAATGCAAGCCCTTTTGCGTGAGATGGAACGATTACTTGATCGAAGGCTTAATCCTCTTGAAGATCGACTCTACCAAGTCGAGGCCCAAAGACAACGCGATGAATATCCTGAAGTTGCTAGGCAAAGACGTGAAGGGCCCGATCAACGACGAAGACAACCAAGGGTTCAAGATGATGTTGTTAATGAAAATAGTGAAGATGGAAGCGATCACGGGTCTAACATAAGCCTAGAAAGGAGACGTCCTCGAAACCGTGGACAAGTAGATCGAAGGCGGGAAGATGATGACTTGAAGAATATCAAACTCTCCATCCCTCCTTTCCAAGGTAAATCTGATCCCGAGGCGTACCTTGAGTGGGAGAAGAAAATCGAACTAGTGTTCGAATGTCATAACTACTCTGAAAATAAGAAAGTCAAACTCGCCGCAATTGAGTTTTCAGATTACGCAATGATATGGTGGGATCAGTTGACCACTAGTCGGAGGCGTAACGGGGAGCATCCCATTTCCACTTGGACCGAAATGAAGGCAGTTATGCAACGACGATTCATTCCATCCTACTATCATCGGGAGTTGCATCAAAAACTCCAAAATCTCATCCAAGGGATGAAGAGTGTGGAAGATTATTATAAAGAAATGGAAGTGGCTATGATCCGTGCCGATGTACAAGAAGATCAAGAAGCCACAATGGCTCGCTTTCTAGCCGGACTTAATCGGGAGATTGCAAATGTCGTAGAACTGCAACATTACATTGAGGTTGTGGACATGGTCCACATGGCTATCAAAGTGGAGAAGCAGTTGAAGTGAAAAGGTACCACCCGAGCCTATCCTAACACCAATCCTTCTAAATGGGGCTAAAGCACAAGCAAGGGTTTTTCAACAAATCGAACGAAGGATTTTTCAACAATATCTAAGGCGAATAAGCCTATTGCTGAGTCAAGTAAACGTAAGGCTCCTGAAAGTTCCACCGCCTGTTCAAGGGACATAAAGTGCTTCAAGTGTCTTGGTCGTGGACATATAGCGAGTCAGTGCCCGAATAGACGTACCATGGTGATAAGGGCCGACGGTGAGATTGAAACGGAGGATGAGGAAGAGAACGATGCTGAATCGAATTCTGAAGTTGAGGAGGACTTAGAACAACCCGTTGAAGGTGAGTTACTCGTCGTCAAGCGAAGCCTAAGTCTTCAAAGTGTGGAAGACGAACAACAACGTGAGAACATTTTTCATTCGAGATGTCAAGTGCAAGGGAAAGTGTGTAGCATCATAATCGATGGAGGGAGTTGCACAAACATGGCAAGCACCCTCATGGTGGAAAAGTTGGGGTTGTCAACCACCAAGCACCTGAATCCATACAAGCTCTAGTGGCTTAACGATGGTGGTGAACTCAAAGTGACAAAACAAGTCCTAGTGTCCTTTAGTATCGGGAAGTATTCAGATGAAGTATTATGTGATGTAGTGCCGATGCACGCGAGCCATTTGCTTCTAGGACGACCGTGGCAGTTCGACCGACTGGTGATGCATGATGGTTACACTAATAGATACTCCTTCAAACATCTTGGCAAGAACGTGACACTTGCACCCCTCACTCCGAAGCAAGTGTACGAGGATCAACAAAAACTTAAACTTTCAGTGGAACAAGCGAGAGAAAAAGAAAAGAGTGCAAAAGAGAAAATTAAGGAAAAAGAGAGAGAAAAGACTAAAAATGCGAGAGAAAATGAAAAGAAACAAAAACAAGTAAAAAGGGGAGAGGAAAAAGAAAGTGGAAAAATGAGTGTGTTTGCGAGGGTTAGTGATATCCGGCGAGCGATGTTTTTGAGACAGCCTATGTATGTATTTATGTACAAGGAGGCATTGTTGAATACTAACAAGTTACCTAAAAACTTGCCTGCTTTTGTATTGTCTTTGATTCAGGAATTTGAAGACATATTTCCGGACAAAATACCAAGTGGGCTGCCCCCTATCCGAGGCATCGAACATCAAATAGACTTAGCACCCGGAGCTTGATACGACCAGCCCCCGGGAACGGCTATTGTTTCAGCCTACAAGCGAGGCTCGTCGTGTTTGCAAGCTGGACGTAGCTCAATCTTATTTTGTGGAGCTTCATTTAGCTCGTTTCCAGCTCCTTTCAAGCTCAATGAGCTCGAATCAGCTCAATTTCAGCTCAAATACTTACGATTCAGCTCAATATCAATTGGACATTAATTTAGTAGCTGAATAATTATTTTGAGTCAATTTAATTAGTTTATTACAGCTCAATTAATTTTAGTTGTTTGCATAATTTAAAATCTGGAGAAATTTAATTTTGCATCTTAATTGAGTTATTTTTACATGTCATTAGTTTGTCTTAATTTTTACAGCTTATTAATATGTTTTATGCATTTTTAATGAGTCAAATTTCATTACATGTTTTAATGTGTCTTGTCCAAACTAAATTATATGTGCAGATTTTTAGTGCCGAATTAATGTGTTTAACTTGTCAAAGTTTTATTTTAATTATGTTCAGCTAATATTACATTAATTTGAGCTCATTCATGTTTTATGTAGGTTGGCCGAATGTGGATGGAGCATTTAAGCTTGGTGCATGCACAATAGATTCAATGAACCTGGAGATACATGCATCAAATTGGTGAGCTAAATTTGGCATTCCTAGGTGACTATTCAGTCAAGAGAGCTAATGTTTCCAACTCCAAAGCTGTCAATTAATCCTTTCACATTTGCTGGATGCATATTGGCTTTTCGGTTCCATGTGTTCACACTCCATGACTCTTCAATGTTGAGCTTTCACACTTGAATTGGCTGCTCATTACCCTCTTAATTGCTGGTCATTTTTCAGCCAAAAGTTGCAACATAAATGAGCTAATTTATGCCCATTGGCCGAACCTAGCTATCCATGCATCATCCAAGTTTTTCCAAGTCCAATGCTTCATCTAGAAGATGTCTAATGGAGCTCCATGTTCAGCCGAATCTAGCTAGTTCATTTAAGTGATTCATTTGCTTAATTTTTAAGGAATGTAAGTGACCATTCGGCTAGCTTAGGTGTTGCTTATAAATAGCTGAAATTTTACTTTGTAAAGGACTTTTGACATTTTTAAGTAACGAATTGCTGCCAAATTTGTGAGGCATTTTCTCTCAAATTTCGTTCGGGACCCGTAAGACTTATCTAGCTTCTAGTGGCGTCTTTCCAAGTCTTTCTTTCGAACTTATCACTCCCTAAACCCGAGTGTGGCGTTCACCTTTGATACCTTTGGTTCATACTTTACTAAGTATCGGGTCAAGGTCCTTATCAACCATTTCCAACTCAATTTGGTCCTATAAGTTTCGGGTCGACACTTTTCTTTAGTGTTGGTTCACTCTTGACCTTTTTGAACCATTACCATTTCGTACCAAATCCCTTACCATTTCGTACCAATTCCCAAATACCAAAACGTACCAAAACCAAATACCATTTCTTAATTAATCCTAAACCGAACTCGACCATTCTAGTCATACCATTTCGACTTAAACCAAATCCATATCCAACTTTGCACGGACTTACTTTAGTTCTTTGAACTCAAATATATTCTATCTTCTTCTTGTCTAATATACTTCTTCGTTTACGATCGGGAACTAAACGACTCGGGTTCAACTACTAAACCGAGGTCGTATCAGAGCTGCACTACCCAATCGTCCTGCTTATCGGAGTAATCCCAAAGAAACGAAGGAATTGCAAAAGCAAATTACTGAACTCCTAGACAAAGGATACATCCGAGAGAGCTTAAGTCCCTGTGCGGTGCCGGTGGTTCTTGTACCCAAGAAAGATGGGTCGTGGCGGATGTGCGTGGACTGTCGCGCCATCAATAAAATCACTATCAAGTATCGACTCCCGATACCCTGTCTTGACGACATGCTTGACGAATTAAGTGGAGCCCAGATTTTCACGAAAATCGATCTTAAAAGTGGCTATCATCAAATACGAATGCGAGAAGGCGATGAATGGAAGACGTCCTTCAAAACGAAATTGGGTTTGTATGAATGGTTGGTAATGCCATTCGGCCTTACAAATGCTCCCAGCACTTTTATGAGATTGATGAACCATGTATTACATGCGTTTATTGGTAAATTTTGTGTTGTATACTTTGACGATATCTTGGTCTACAGCAAAACTTTAGAGGAGCACGTACCACATTTACGAGCGGTGTTGGAAACTTTACGAAAAGAGGTATTGTATGCTAATCTCAAAAAGTGTTCATTTTGCACTGATAAAGTTGTGTTTTTAGGCTATGTCGTGAGTGCCAACGGTTTGGAGGTGGATCAAGAAAAAGTTCAAGCGATCCAAGAATGGCCGCGTCCGACGAACATTAGCCAAGTTCGAAGCTTCCATGGATTGGCTAGCTTCTACCGTCGATTTGTGCCCAACTTTAGTACCATTGCAGCACCCTTAACAAGCGTGATTAAGAAAAACTCCGCATTTCACTGGTCTGAAGATCAAGAACGTTCATTTAATTTGCTTAAAGAATGTCTTGTGAAAGCTCCTCTATTGTCCCTTCTAGATTTTACTAAAACATTTGAAATTGAGTGTGACGCTTCAGGTGTAGGGATCGGGGCTGTGTTGACCCAAGACGGAAGACCGGTGGTGTACTTCAGTGAGAAATTAAGTGGTGCTTCGCTCAATTATCCGGTGTAAGAAAAAGAGATGTATGCCTTGATTCGATCACTTGAAACTTGGCAGCACTATCTAAGACCGAAGGAGTTCGTGATTCATTCCGATCACGAAGCACTTAAGTTTATTAAAGGTCAGCATAAACTCAACAAACGACATGCAAAATGGGTCGAGTATTTAGAGTCATTTCCCTACGTCATCAAATACAAGAAAGGTAAAGAAAATGTAGTGGCTGATGCCTTGTCACGGAGATATACCTTATTGACCACTCTTGATTCTAAGTTACTTGGTTTTTATCATATGAAAGAGTTGTATGCTAATGATGAGGATTTTGGAAATATATATGCTGCTTGTGAAAATGGGTCTTTTGAGAAATTTTTCAGGTACGAAGGGTTTCTTTTAAAGAAAATAGGTTGTGTATACCACAAGGCTCCATTCGAGAGTTACTTGTGTTGGAGGTGCAAGTGGTGGCCTAATGGGACACTTTGGAATAAGCAAAACATTGTCGACCCTCCATGAACATTTTTACTGGCCGCGAATGCAAAGAGACGTGGAGCGGATCTGTGAACGCTGCCTAATTTGTAAACGGGCTAAGTCGAAGGTCCAACCTCATGGACTTTACACACCACTTCCCATTCCCGACACCCCGTGGACCGATGTCTCTATGGATTTTATTCTTGGATTACCAAAAACTAAGACAAGGAAGGACTCAATCTTTGTTGTAGTCGATAGATTCTCTAAAATGTCACATTTTATTTCTTGTGCTAAAACTGATGACACTGTGCATATTGCTAATTTGTTTTTAGGGAAATTGTACGACTGCATGGATTACCAAGAATAATTGTTTCCGATCAAGATACAAAATTCTTGAGTCACTTTTGGCGGACATTATGGGGAAAACTTGGGACGAAGTTATTGTTGTCAACCACTTGTCATCCCCAAACGGATGGCCAAACTGAGGTGGTAAACCGAGTTTTGTCAACTTTGTTGCGAGTGTTGGTACGAAAGAACCTCAAGACGTGGGAAGAATGCTTACCCCACATCGAGTTCGCTTATAATCGCTCTGTTCACTCAGCAACCAAATTCTCTCCTTTTGAGACTGTCTATGGATTTAATCCTCTTACTCCTCTTGATTTATTACCTTTTCCTGTTGATCAATTTGTCAATACAGATGCAAGGAAAAAGGCTGAATTTGTTAAGGAATTACATAGGAAAGTTCGAGAGAATATTGAATCTCGAACCGAGCAATACGTCCAACAAGCCAACAAAGGACGAAAACGAGTTGTATTTGAACCCGGAGACTGGGTCTGGGTGCACATGAGAAAAGAAAGGCTTCCAGCTCAACGAAGATCTAAGTTGTTGCCGCGAGGAGACGACCCCTTCCAAGTCATCGAGCGAATCAATGAAAATTCGTATAAGCTTGACTTACCAGGTGAGTACAATGTTAGTGCTAGTTTTAATGTCTCTGACTTGACTCCTTTCGATGTAGATACTGACTTGAGGACAAGTCATTTTCAAGAGGGGGAGGATGATACGATCACGGCTTCCCATAAGTCAAGTCCAAGCCGAGATCCGATGGTGCTACCTCAAGGGCCGATCACAAGGGCTCGTGCAAAACAATTTAAAGAAGCTGTTATAGCTTTAGTTTAGCATGTGTGGGATGATGTCAATGCTAGACCTATCGAACCAGTTAGTGGCCATTTTGGAAATCCATGCCAAACTTTTCTACAAGTTCATTTCAGCTCACCAAGTTCACCTTCAGTTCAAGTTAGCTCCCATGTAGCTCCACACCAGCTCATTAGCTCGAGACCAGCTCATTATCAGCTCACGAGTTTAGGCCCAGCTCGGGTTTAACTCATGAATTAACCATCAGCTCATGGAGTTCACTTTGAATTCATTTGACTACTATTGACTTTTTAATTAATAAGTTCAATAATTAGTTAATTAATATCCTACATATTAAATTTAGTTCACATTAGTTATATTAAGTATGTCTTAAAAGTGTTTATTGATGATAATTAAATTTGTCATAACCGAATTTAATGTTGATATTTGTGTTCACATTAGTTTGAATTAATTATGTTCACATTTCTTGTAGGAACGCAATGGACATATGGAGATTAAAAGCAAGCATGAATTTTGAAGGTGCATGGACGGTTGGGGGGGCTTGAATCTCTTAGGTGCATGTTCGACCAAGTGCATGTATGACCATATTCAATGTCTTTAAGGTTCATGAATGTTACCATTCATGTATGGTGTGCTATCTCTTCATTCTCCAAGGTGACCATTCGGCCAAAGGGCACTCACACATGCATGAAGATAGCTTGGCCAATTAGCTTCCCCATGACTCTCCTTAATTCGTTCACACCTATGTTCACATGGCAAGACCATTCGGTTCACCTTGTCCACACTAGAAGACTCTTCAACATTCGGTTTCACACACATGCTGGCCCTTGGAGTGTCCACAATTAATTCATACTTTTTGGCCAAACATTGCTTCATTTAACAAGGTTGGCCGAATCTACAAGTGACCATTGGATATCATGCATTCACTTTGAGTTTTCTTAAGCATGAAGATGCATTCATCCACCATTCCCAAAACCGAATCTGGTCATGCATATTAAGAGTTATTTTTCTAGAATTTTCTTTTAATTAATGTGTAAGTATGAAAGGCCATTCGGCTACCTAGACTTAGGCTTATAAATACTTGTTCAATTTCCATGTAAAGGACTTTTGAAACTTTTGTTAATGTTATGCTGCCGAAATTGTGAGGCATACTTTTCTTATATTTCGTTCAAAGATTCATTTGGCGTTCCTAGCGTTCTAGTTGTGTCAACCGTGTTCTTTGTCGTACCCGAACTTATCACTATTCGTAGTGTGGCGTTCAACATACCGAGGTTCCTATCTTGTTAGATAGTGGGTCGAGGTTTTCCCTTACCAAACCTATAACCGAACTCAAAAGGCTTAATCAACGGGTCGATACCATTTCGGTATTGGTTCTTGAAAGTACCTTTAGTAGTTCAAACCCGTTCTCTTCTTTACCTAACCGAACCTAAACCGACCAATTTGTTCCTATCGTTTTGTTCCTACCCTTTCATTCTTACCATTCCATTCGTACCCCTCTTCTACTTTGACCATACCTTCAACTCAACTAAACCTAACGTAACTTCTCGTAGACGATCGAGCAATTTACATACGACTCGACTCTTCCCAAGATGGTTCGTATCAACTCGTCTATCAAACTGCCACGGTCGGCCAAGTAACAAATGCCCCGCATGCATCGGTACGACGTCACAAAGAACTTCATCCGAATACTTGCCGATGTTGTAAGAGACAAGTACTTGCTTCGTTACCTTAAGCTCTCCTCCGTCATTGAGCCATTGAAGTTTGTAGGGGCTCAGATGCTTGGTAGTAGGCAAACCAAGTCTTTCAACCATCATGGTACTTGCTACATTGGTACAGCTGCCTCTGTCGATAATGACGCTACAGACTTTGCCTCCGACTTGGCACCGAGTGTGGAAGATATTCTCTCGTTGTAGATTATTCTCCGTGCCTTGGAGACTTAGACTTCGTTTTACAACAAGTAGTTCTCCTTCCATGGGTTGTTCCACGTCCTCCTCGACTTTGGAAGCCGATTCAGATTCTTTCACCTCCTCATGCTCCGTTTCGATCTCGCCATCGGCTCGCAATACCATGGTCCTTCAATTTGGGCATTGGCTTGCTATGTGGCCTCTTCCGAGACACTTAAAACATTTAATATCCCGATTTCGATTGTATGACGACTCGGGTGCCTTGCCTTTGTTCACTTCAGCGATGGGCTTGTTGGTTTTTGGAGGTACCGTGGTCTCCTTCCCTCGAGGATTGGCAGGTCCTTTACTTGATCCTTGGCTCCACTTTGAAGGGTTGGAAGTGGGAAACACTCGACTTGGGCCTTTTCTCTTGAGTTGTCTTTCTACCTTGATGGCCATATGGACCATATCAACCACTTCAATGTAGTGTTGTAATTCAACTACGTTTCCTGTATCTCGATTTAGACCAGCCAGGAATCGCGCCATCGTTACTTCGGGATCTTCTTGGACATCTGCTCGAATCATCGCGATTTCCATCTCTTTGTAGTAATCCTCGACACTTTTGGACCCTTGCGTGAGATTTTGGAGATTTTGGTGCAACTCCCGGTGGTAGTACGCAGGGATAAATCGTTGCCTCATCACCGCCTTCATTTCGGTCCATGTAGAGATAGGACGTTCACCGTTACGCCTCCGACTAGTGGTTAGTTGTTCCCACCAAATCATGGCGTAGTCCGAAAACTCTATTGCTGCTAGTTTCACCTTTTTATTCTCGGAGTAATTGTGACAATCGAACACCAACTCTATCTTTTTTTCCCACTCAAGATAGGCCTCCAGATCCATCTACCTTGAAACGGTGGAATAGACAGTTTAATGTTCTTGAGATCATCATCTTCGCGTCTTCGATCTCGTTGTCGGTGTTGCCTACGTCGATCACTAGCATTAGACTCTTGTTCACTTTCAAGATCACTGATGTGATCTGGCTCGGGTAGATGAGTCGAATTCACGTAGTTGCCCGATCGTAGTTTGAGAGAGTCATTCGTGCCTCGGATTTTAGTAATAAAAGTAAAATAATGGATTAGAATAAGCGGAAGGTTTCAAGAAGGGTAAGTTTAGTAATAGGTTCGGTTATGTGTACCAAAGATGGGTGATGGATAAATGAGTCGGTTTGGTTACAAGAAGGAAAAGTTGAAAGATGGGGAATGGAAAAACGAACTCAACGTCAGGAATGATTCAACACTAAGAAGTGTTACCCCGGTTCCTATATTTTTAAGGTGAAAAGATGGATAGATGGATAGGTGAATGCCACACCAAGATTGGTGATAAGTTCAAACAAGACGATTGACGCCACTAGCACAAGCCAGATAAGTCTTTCGAAACTTGTACGAGATATGAGAGGAAGCAACCTCACAAGAACAAATGTTCATTAACAATTTTGGCAAAAGTCCTTTACAAATGAAAGAAAGCAAATATTTATAGGCACATAGATGACCATTCAAATTCGGCATCTAGGTGTTCACACAATAATAAAAACGTTCACACTAATGTATTAAAATAGTTCATAAATTCGGCAGATTCATGCACTAGCTGGATGGACACTTTCTTCCCCCTTGGTTTGTGCATGAATGCTTAGTCATAAAGAAAGGCTTCAAGTGACTTGTATGTGCATCAAAAGGTTGCATTCATCTCCTTGGGACGTTCATGCACTTGTATGGAACATGTATCTTCATAATTAAACACTTTAATGGCATGTAGGTTCATAAATGGCAGCATGAACCTAGTAAATTCGTTCTCCCCTTTGTGCATGCACTTAAATCAATCAATGTGTTGAATTATTGAGTTAATTCTTTCCCTTGGACGTTCTTGATCCCATCCATGCATGTGTAGTAGCCTATAGGTCAATTCAAAGTGTGAACATGTTCAAGGAGCTCTATGGTCAACATAGAATTAGTTAGCAGCTACTTCTTGACCGAATAAGTGCCTTGGAAAGTTAGGAGACAGCCACCATACATGCACTTAAGCCATTCATGCATTCTATCATCCATGCATTTGATCCATTCATGGACTAGCCTTTAATGTCCATACATGCATTCGACACATGCATGAATTTGTAGAAACATTGCATCTAGCCGTACATGCATCAGCATTTAATACTTCTTCATTCATGAGTGTGGAATGCCCAAAAGAGATGTTTCTTCATCCATACATTGTACCGTCCAAAGGAATGTACCTACATGAAATAAACAAGTCATTAAGACATCTCATGAACACTCATAAATTCGGCATGATGTGAACACATTAATGTCATGCATTAATTCGGCTATGTGAACATAATCAATTTATATAATGACAATGACATATTAATAACAAATATTAATATAAGACAAGTTTAATGCTTAAATGAATATGTGCAAATTTTTATTTAATATATTAAAGACAAAACCGTTCGATGAAGTTCGCAGGGTGTGCTCGTATCATTACCCCCCTCTTTTAGGCGACTTGTCCTCAAGTCGAGCCGTTTGTCCATGGGAGAACTTTGACTCATGCATGGTTTTCCTCGGTCAAATGGGATGGAAGATGTCACACAAACCTGAAAAATTCTTACCACAGCCAATAAAAAGAAACTCAAAGGAGTCAGATTCAAATGTGTTCGATAGTTCATAAAAAAATCATTCAATCGAACATATGCCAAAAATCTCAATTGGACAAAGCAAGCATGCGTAAATTTATCAAAGAGTCTCGTTAGACCATCGTTGCAAACATGAAGACTAAGTTGGATCAAGGGATAATTGGTTGTAAACGATGGCAGGCACTTAAACACATTATTCCTCATCCAAAACATTTCAATATGTTTATTCAAAAATAACAATTCATGGGAATGTACACGCAAAGTGTACCATGGCCAATTGGAAACTAAATCACTCTTTCGCTTATTAACAACATGATTTGTGTAATCACTTTCCAACACAAACGGATCACTACTAGGCCAAAGACAACAATCAATCACAACAAGGTACAAACAATTTCCAAACATCAAACCATCAAATAGATTTTCAACAACATTCGAATAGAGTAAAGGTATTTGAAAATTTTCATAAACTTTACCTTGTCGATCTTGAAGAGAAGAAAATTTAGGATCGGTTTTACCTTTTTCAAACAAGATAAATCTTCTCTCTTCGGACAGATAATGTAAAACAAACCTTTTACCTCGATCAACTTGGGTTGGTGATGAAGCACCATGACAGCTCGTGCTTTTTAAAGGGTTACATTCACAAAAATGTAAAAGGTTAGTTTCAATAGGAGGTATGGACTGAAAAGAAAAAAATAAATCATCGTTGAAATTTGATTCAAGTCCCAAAGCATAAGTCAATCTTACCTTCTCAAAATGGAACGAAAATTTCAGATGTGGCCAAACAAGGTGATTAGTAAATGAATCAAAATTGAAACCCAAATCATTGAATTTCACCTTCTTATCAAAAGTTAGAACATCAAGCAAACATAATTTGAATGCAAATGATGCCAAGTGCTTAATGTTTCCATAAAATGAATTCATGTAGCAAATACCAGGCTTGAACACATGAACTTGATTAGGAATTCCAACAAGCGACATATTAGAAGAAGATATAATCAACTCACCACACGAATTATATTTCACTAGTTTAAACACACATGTTGAATTGACAAAACCGAGCATACCAATATGCAAAGGTTCATGCTTCAAGAGTATCAATCAGGAATGTAAATCACTACATGGAAATTTCGCACAAAAACTCAAAGATTGTTCATGAAGAGCACAATTGCACATATCATGTGAAGATCTTTTAACATAGATGCCAAACAAAGAATTTTTAGAGAACATGCAACTTTTCAAACAGGCAGATTTATCACAAATCAATTGAGCAGGCATATTTAAACATAAAGATTTAACACATGAATTCAAAAAGTTCTCATGGTCAAACACATCAGAATTTTTAAGTGACAGACTTTGATCAAACACATTCAAAATTCGCTTAGAGAAAACTAATCCAATGTTGTCAACAAATTTGCCAATGTAGTAATCGTCATAAAAAAAACTGCATATGGCACCTTTTAAAACAAAATCGTTAACAACAGTAAGTGAACAAAAATTAGCCAAATCAAGTGACTTTGATTCGATAAACAAAGAATCCTTACCTTCCTTACCTTCGATCGCAAGTGGGTGGTTGTCATTCGCGAACTTACCTTTTTTGAACAACCTAAAACACCTCTCATTTGGAAGGTAATGTAGATGGAATTGGTCGCACAAACTTCTAGGAACCTGAAAAGTTAATTCACAAGAAGATCGAACAGGAGCGTTAGTAGAAATAATCCTCACTTGCTCACTTGTTTTCTCACTCGATTCTTTTTCTTCTGAATCACTCGTTTCTTTTGTTTCAATTTCTTTTTCATCTTCTTTTTCACTCTCAAATTTCTTTTCGTTCTTTTTTTCAATCTCATTTTCTTTTTCATTTTCCTTTTGCTTTTCAAAGGCTTTTTCAAGTTCTCTCAAGATTCGCTCATTTTCTCTCTTACTTGCCTCTTGCCTCTCTTTTCTTTTTATTTCATTTTCGTTTTCTTTTTCTTCTTTTGCTTTTTCGTTTTCTTTTCTTTGTTTTCTCTTTACAAGAATGTACAAAAGAACGATGAGAATACAAATCTTGTTCGAAAGATGAAGAACTATTTGCATATGATTCACAATCAAAACTTCGTGAAGAATACTCCGAGTAAGATTTCTTTGAAGATCTAGTAGGAGTATGTCTTTCTCTTCGAACGCCATCTTGGAACGAATCAAAATCGTAATCGGCGTCTCGTCTTCTCGAATTTCTTGATGAAAAGGACTTTCGATTGAAGTCACTTCTCGAATTCGCTGATGAATATGAGTCATAGTATGAATCTCTTTGTCTCGAAGTAGATGACGAAAAGGAATCACGATTGGAACTTTTTTTCAGGTAGTAGTCGGGGGTATATCTCCGTGGGGTTCTTGGTTCCGTTTTACGACTTGAAGAAACTCGATCACTTTGGTCTCGTTTAGTCGCCATTCTTCGCATTTCTTGAACCAAGTATTGGTATTCCGATTCAGTGAACTCTTCGCGTGACATGATTTTTGTTGCTAAAAGAAAATGTTAGATCACAAAACAAAATAAAAAAAATTAAGTACCTCACCACAAACCTCACAATTTTGCTTGGAAAGAAGAAAAAAAAAGGTGTCACTCCCGCTTGTGTTTACACTTGTTTGGCTTTTACCTCCACTCGAATGATCTCACTCGTTGTAGCCTTTTACCACTCAAGCTTACTCTCGTAACCTCGTATTTTGTTTCTTTCGACTTGTCTTGGTACCTTGGGGTCAGTTTCAAGATGGTTACAAAGGTTAGAATGTCACGGTGTACGGGTAGGCTAAAAGAAAAATAGTATTTGGTGTAGTGTGGCGTTTTGGGGGGGTAAAAGTTGCTGGAAAGAAATATTGAAGGTCGGAACAAAAATGTAAACAAAAGAATAGATCTTGATCACACACTTTCCTTCTTCTTTTTTTAATTTCGTATTTTTTCTCTCTTTTTTTTAATACTTCACAATATCACTATTACAAGAGAGAGAACGAAAATTACAACTTGAATTTTTTTAATTCGAATTTTTTTAACTACGAACCTATTTTGATCTTGTTACGAACATCAGTGCCTCTCTATTAACAAGCTCTGATACCAAATGATGTGATCCGGCCCGGGTAGATGAGTCAAATTCACGTAGTTGCCCGATCGTAGTTCGAGAGAGTCGTTCGTGCCTCGGATTTTAGTAATAAAAGTAAAATAATGGATTAGAATAAGCAGAAGGTTTCAAGAAGGGTAAGTTTAGTAATAGGTTCGGTTATGTGTACCAAAGATGGGTGATGGATAAATGAGTCGGTTTGGTTACAAGAAGGAAAAGTTGAAAAATGGGGAATCAAAAAATGAACTCAACGTCAGGAATGATTCAACACTAAGAAGTGTCACCCCGGTTCCTATATTGTTAAGGTGAAAAGATGGATAGATGGATAGGTGAACACCACACCAAGATTGGTGATAAGTTCAAACAAGACGATTGACGCCACTAGCACAAGCCAGATAAGTCTTTCGAAACTTGTACGAGACATGAGAGGAAGCAACCTCACAAGAACAAATGTTCATTAACAATTTTGGCAAAAGTCCTTTACAACTGAAAGAAAACAAATATTTATAGGCACATAGATGACCATTCAAATTTGGCATCTAGGTGTTCACACAATAATAAAAACGTTCACACTAATGTATTAAAATAGTTCATAAATTCGGCAGATTCATGCACTAGCTGAATGGACACTTTCTTCCCCCTTGGTTTGTGCATGAATGCTTAGTCATAAAGAAAGGCTTCAAGTGACTTGTATGTGCACCAAAAGGTTGCATTCATCTCCTTGGGACGTTCATGCACTTGTATGGAACATGTATCTTCATAATTAAACACTTTAATGGCATGTAGGTTCATAAATGGCAGCATGAACCTAGTAAATTCGTTCTCCCCTTTGTGCATGCACTTAATTCAATCCATATGTTGAATTATTGAGTTAATTCCTTCCCTTGGACGTTCTTGAACCCATCCATGCATGTGTAGTAGCCTATAGGTCAATTCAAAGTGTGAACATGTTCAAGGAGCTCTATGGTCAACATAGAATTAGTTAGTAGCTACTTCTTGCCCGAATAAGTGCCTTGGAAAGTTAGGAGACAGCCACCATACATGCACTTAAGCCATTCATGCATTCTATCATCCCATGCATTTGATCCATTCATGGACTAGCCTTTAATGTCCATACATGCATTCGACACATGCATGAATTTGTAGAAACATTGCATCTAGCCGTACATGCACCAGCATTTAATACTTCTCCATTCATGAGTGTGGAATGCCCAAAAGAGATGTTTCTTCATCCATACATTGTACCGTCCAAAGGAATGTACCTACATGAAATAAACAAGTCATTAAGACATCTCATGAACACTCATAAATTCGGCATGATGTGAACACATTAATGTCATGCATTAATTCGGCTATGTGAACATAATCAATTTATATAATGACAATGACATATTAATAACAAATATTAATATAAGACAAGTTTAATGCTTAAATGAATATGTGCAAATTTTTATTTAATATATTAAAGACAAAATCGAGTTTAAACTAAAATGAGCTAAGCTTTAGCTCGTGAGCTAAAGTTGAGCTGAGGCTAAACTCCTAAGCTGAAGTTGAGCTAAGGTTTAGCTCGTGAGCTGAATATGAGCTAGGAGTGAGCTCGGTTTAGCTCAGGTAAGTTGGATTGAGCTCGAATAAGCTGGATTTGAGCTGGACGGAGCTCTTGGAGCTGGAAACGAGCTGGGATCAGCTTGCCAACATGTCAATGCTCGGCTTGACAGACTTGTTCGATGAAGTTTGCGGGGCGTGCTCGTATCAATCACTAAGGTCGTTTGCTTCATCGTCTTGGACCCTTCTGATACGATCTGCCTCGGGGTGAGTCGAGTCGTATGTGAGTTAGCCCGATCGTCTACGAAGAAGTAGCGTTCGATTTGTTTAAAAGGATGTTTTAACGTAAATAATGGCAGGAGCTATGTAAAAGGATTCAAAGATGGGTTTATGGATATGAAGTTTATGTAGTTGGGTTTATGGATATAAAGTTTTTGTAGGTTTGGTTATAATGAAACTAAAAGATGGAATGGAATGGAAATAAAAATGATCTCAAAAACAAACATGAACCAATATTAGAAAATATTGACCCAAATGTTTATAAGTTTTCAAGGTGGTCGGATGGAGAATATGAGAACCTCGACCCACTACTTAGCAAAGTAGGAACCTTGGCATGTTTGAACGCCACACTACGAGTAGTGATAAGTTCGGTTTTCAACAAAGAAAACGAAAACAGAGAAAAGTTTGCCACACAAATTTGGCAGAATATCATTAACAAAAATATTCCAAAAAGTAGTCTCCTTCAAAAGGCTGGTTACATGAATTTATAGTGTCAAAAGGAAAGCTAGCTGAAAGGTCACTTTTAATGAAGCTAATAATGAGGCCTAATGAAAAGTCACAACTATAGAAATTCTATTCCAAGTAACTCCAGCCTTCAATGTGATTTACTTCTTCAATTAAGTTGCTTTCAAAGTCTTTTGAAGTCTCCATGAGCAACCGAAAAGACACCAGCTTCTTTGATGGAGAATTGAATGCATGTAGTGATTACTCATGAAGCAAACGGTTATGGAAGATGAAACAAAGTTGCTGCCTAATTTAAAAAAGAATAATGCTCTCCTTTAATTGATAGAAACAACTTCTTAATGATATTTAAAGCCTCTTTGTAACAACCCTCTCTTTTGTAACTGAAATCTCTTGAAAAGTCACCTTATTGAATACATTACAGCCTTTAATAATAATAGATGGGAGCTAAAAAGTCACCTGCAATTAACACATGTAACCGTCACATTTATTCATTTATTAAGCTTAAAAAAAATTAACAACTAACTTAAATAAATGAACTAACACTTATGCATCATTTATTCCAACAACTAGTTTAATTAAGAGAAACATTATTAAATGAACTTAAATTCATGCATCAATAAATTATCCTAGGAACTAGATTATTTAAAGAAGCAACTATTAAATAAAGTTCAACAAAAACACTTATTAATTAAACTAAGATGAGTTGAATAAATGTCCAGCAACTCATTTATTAAACTAAGATGCTTAAATGCATGGTTTAAAATGCAAACTAAATGAACAAATGAGTTACTTAATGCAGGACTTAATTTAATGAAGCTGACTTAAACTAACATCGGAGTCACATAATGTATGACTTTATTAAATACAGAACACATAATGCATGTCATAATTAAAATATGTATTTAATAAATAAGACATAATTAAAGACTAAAGTAACTAAGATAAATCAAATCTTTATTCCAACAACATAAATGAATTTAAAGGTCTTATTTTGCATTTGGGCCCCTCGAGTTTAGGCCAATCTCGATGTCGTCGAGATGTATCGAAACATGATGCGACCGAGATCGCATCATACCCCCCTTCTTGATGATGATTTGTCCTCAAATCGGGCCATTTTCTCAAAAAAAAATTCTGAGGATCAAAAATCAGCCGTCCCTCTTTAAGAGGGTACCACCTCACATTGTCACTTACAAAAGAATAAAACAAGTTAGTGATACAATGAAGGTTAAACCAGGAGGAACTTTCTGAAATTTTATTCACAGCTTGACACAAGAAAATATTATCATCATCATAAAGACAAGGAGTAATAAAATGATGAATCAAGAATGAACAATTCCTTTTCGAAGTCTTGGTGCATACTTGAGCACTTGATCGATTGCCGAATTCAAAATAATTGACAAGTTTTACCTTTGCAAGTTGGATATCCAAATTTGGTAATAGAGCATGCATATAAATAAAACACTCATACATCACAAGTTTTATGTGCACAGCCTTGTTTAAACATGTGGTTTTTCTATAGATCAAAGAATGCACATCAACGACACAACCATTGTTAGTAATGTTCTCATCATTTTCAAACCATCCATTACTAATAATAATAAAAAACAATAAACCTCATCAAGGTACGTGCGTTTCAGAAACCAAAACATCAACAATGTTTCCATCAACATTCAAAGGGGGTGGTTGAATCTTAAAAGATTCAGAAAACTCATCTTGTTTTCCCATATGAATGAATGAATGTGGATCGATTTGAGCAGTACCTTTTTCAATCAATGTAAACCTCCTCTCTTCGAAAAGATAGTAAAGTCGTATCTCTTTACTTGAACTAACCTGAAATGTAGGAGAAATACAAGAACAACTCGCATTTCTCAAAGTATCACCTTCACGAAAAGTAAAGGGGTTAGTGACACTGTAGATGTTCAACTTTAAGGGACATGATGAATCAATGCCAGGATCAAAAATATGAGTTGGCCTTACCTTTTTAAAATGATACAAGAAATTTATGGATAGCCAAATAAAATGATCAAGGAATGATTTTATATTGTATTCATAATTTTTAAATTTTGCTCCCTTAGTCAAAAGCCAAGCATCAATCAAACAAAAATTGGTCGCACAAAATTTGGAATGCTTGAATTTTTCACATATCAAACCAAAATAGCAAATTCTAGGTTTAAACACATAAGTTTGTTCACTTGCTAGAAAATGCAACAAAGGTTTCATGCGTGTCATGATTTCAAACATGCTGATCCAAAAGAATTTGTGCATATACAAAAACAAATAATCCAAACTCCTTACATTCATCAGGACAGATGGGCATAAATTTAAAGATTTTGCACAAGGCAGTAGTTGATTCACATAATCACCACAATCAAACAACTTAAATGTCTTTCGTGAAGAATAGTTACCATGTAAGATGATATTATGTGCTTGCCGATTTAATCGGACATCATCAACAAGTTTTACACCACAAAACAACTCAAGAGAACACTGCCTCATACTTCCTCTTAGAATGGACTTATCAACCACAAACAAAGAATAAGGGTTAATTAAATCAAAATAAGGGGATCTTTTATAAATTAAGCCATCAAAAATTTTACCGACAACTTTCAAACCTGTTTGCCGTGGCTCGATTTCTAAAGATTCCTTATCTTTGAATACTTGCGGTTGGATTTTATCTTCAACCTTTCCTTTTCTGATCATACAAAAGCATCTCTCATCAGGAAAGTATTGAAGTTGAAGTTCGTCACACGGATTGTTAGGAACCTGAAAAGAAGAGGTAAGACGAGAAGAATTCACAGATTGGTTAGTGGAAACAACACTCTCTTTTTCTTGCCCTCTATCAACTTTTTCTTTCATTTCTTTTTCTTCAAGAACAATTGTTTCTTCCACGCTTTCTTTTTGCTCACTCTCTTTTTCAACTTTACTTTCTTGCACACACTCTTTTTCTTTTTCGCTTCTCTCGATTTCTTTTAGAATCCACTCGTTTTCTCTCATGATCATCTTTTGCCTCTCTTTTCTTTCACTCTCTTTTTGTTCTTTTTCTTTTTCAACGGCTTTTTTAATGAATTTCTCAATCTCTTTCAAGAATCTCTCATTTTCTCTCTTACTCGCCTCTTGCCTCTCTTTCATTTCTTTTTCACTCATTTTTTCTTTACAACTTGAAGATTATACAAGTGAATCAGCATGATAAGTATTTTGTTCGAAAGATGTGAAATCATTTAGATAGAGTTCACGATCAATTCTTCGAGAATGAGTCTTCGTGGATGCATACGAAGAGTTACTTGGGCTCCCTCGTTCGTTATCTCGAAAGACCTTAAACTCGAAGCTTTCTTTCTTTCTACTCGAATTTCTTGTCGAATAGGTATCACGATAGAAATCTCTTCTCGAGTAGTCATCAGATGTGTGTCTCTGTGATGTTCTTGACTCCTTTTTCTGACTTGGAACAATTTGCCTTCGTTGAACTCTTGCTCGATGGTCTAGCTTTTCTTGGACAGGCTTGATTTTTTGATCGAGCATGCACTCCATCTCTTTCAACAAATATTGAAATTCAAAGGCTGAAAACTCTTCTCGAGACATGATTAATAGATGAAAAGAAAAATGAATAAAACAAAACAGAAAATGAATACCTTACCACAAACCTCACTAGTCACTCACAATAAAATTTGAATGGCACTCACACTCGTGTTTGCACTCAATATCCACTTTTTCAACACTCTAATGCTCTCACAACACTCGTGCCTTTTACCTCTCTTTACCTTTCTCGTGATTTCGTAAGCAGATTCGCCAAGGCTTAACCTTAGTCTAGGTGGTCGGTTTCAAATGGGTAACAAGGGATGATGTGATTTACAACTGGGTAGGCTTACAAGAAAGAGAATAATTCGGGTATAGTGTGGTGAAAAGGTCAAGGATGGAAGTGGATGAGAGGGTAAAGGTTTCAGGATTGAAAAATGGAGAAGAAGTAAAACTATGTTCAAATTTTCAGATTTTGTTTTTTTTTTCAGAATTTTTGTTTGAAATTTTTTTCTTTTTTTTTCGTTTTTTTTGAAACTTACTTGATGAGTCACAGACTATTCCTGGAGTAATTTTGAATGCTCGTACTCCTCTTTTTTGTAGCTCTGATACCAAATGATACGATCCACCTCGGGGTGAGTCGAGTCGTATGTGAGTTTGCCCGATCGTCTACGAAGAAGTAGCATTCGATTTGTTCAAAAGGATGTTTTAACGTAAATAATGGCAGGAGCTATGTAAAAGGATTCACAGATGGGTTTATGGATATGAAGTTTATGTAGTTGGGTTTATGGATATAAAGTTTTTGTAGGTTTGGTTATAATGAAACTAAAAGATGGAATGGAATGGAAATAAAAATGATCTCAAAAACAAACACGAACCAATATTAGAAAATATTGACCCAAATGTTTATAAGTTTTCAAGGTGGTCGGATGGAGAATATGAGAACCTCGACCCACTACTTAGCAAAGTAGGAACCTTGGCATGTTTGAACGCCACACTACGAGTAGTGATAAGTTCGGTTTTCAAGAAAGAAAATGGATGACACAACTAGAACACTAGGTAGCCAACAAATCTTTGAACGAAAACAGAGAAAAGTTTGCCACACAAATTTGGCAGAATATCATTAACAAAAATATTCCAAAAAGTAGTCTCCTTCAAAAGGCTGGTTACATGAATTTATAGTGTCAAAAGGAAAGCTAGCTGAAAGGTCACTTTTAATAAAGCTAATAATGAGGCCTAATGAAAAGTCACAACTATAGAAATTCTATTCCAAGTAACTCCAGCCTTCAATGTGATTTACTTCTTCAATTAAGTTGCTTTCAAAGTCTTTTGAAGTCTCCATGAGCAACCGAAAAGACACCAGCTTCTTTGATGGAGAATTGAATGCATGTAGTGATTACTCATGAAGCAAACGGTTATGGAAGATGAAACAAAGTTGCTGCCTAATTTAAAGAAGAATAATGCTCTCCTTTAATTGATAGAAACAACTTCTTAATGATATTTAAAGCCTCTTTGTAACAACCCTCTCTTTTGTAACTGAAATCTCTTGAAAAGTCACCTTATTGAATACATTACAGCCTTTAATAATAATAGATGGGAGCTAAAAAGTCACCTGCAATTAACACATGTAACCGTCACATTTATTCATTTATTAAGCTTAAAACAAATTAACAACTAACTTAAATAAATGAACTAACACTTATGCATCATTTATTCCAACAACTAGTTTAATTAAGAGAAGCATTATTAAATGAACTTAAATTCATGCATCAATAAATTATCCTAGGAACTAGATTATTTAAAGAAGCAACTATTAAATAAAGTTCAACAAAAACACTTATTAATTAAACTAAGATGAGTTGAATAAATGTCCAGCAACTCATTTATTAAACTAAGATGCTTAAATGCATGGTTTAAAATGCAAACTAAATGAACAAATGAGTTACTTAATGCAAGACTTAATTTAATGAAGCTGACTTAAACTAACATCGGAGTCACATAATGTATGACTTTATTAAATGCAGAACACATAATGCATGTCATAATTAAAATATGTATTTAATAAATAAGACATAATTAAAGACTAAAGTAACTAAGATAAATCAAGTCTTTATTCCAACAACATAAATGAATTTAAAGGTCTCATTTTGCATTTGGGCCCCTCGAGTTTAGGCCAATCTCGATGTCGTCGAGATGTATCGAAACATGATGCGACCCGGATCGCATCACCTTCGTCTTCCCCGATTCTGATTTGGCCTCTCCCGTCTTGGTCTAACCCCCTCGGGTGTTCTTTCACGTTGGCCATTCGTTTCAACTTGGAACAAACGGTCTTCGATGGGATTGAGCCTTTGATCTAGAAGTCGCTCCATTTCTCGTAATAAGGCTTGCATGTTTAAGTCGGGGACGTTGCAAACGGGCTGCCTTGCCAGACGATCTTCCATGCTGTGATCTGACTCTTGTGACATTAAAACTTTGTTAAAGTAAACCTCACCACAGAACCTCACAATCTCTCAAAAAGGAAAAGAAGATGTTTCTCTCACACTCATGTTTACACTCGAGATTAGGCTTTTACCTCCACTCTATTGCACTTACAACTCTCATGCCTTTTACCTCTCTTAACCTTTTCTCGGGATTTCGTAAGCAGATTCTTTAAGGCTTAGTCCTTGGTCTAGGTGGTCAGTTCAAAAGGGGTAACAAGTGATTGATGTATTCGGTTTTGGGTAGGCTGAAAGAATAGGGAATTGGGTTAAAAGTGTGGCGTATTAGGAAGAGTAGAATAGAAGATGGATCGGAAACTATATCAAATCAAAGCTTGACGATCAAATAACAATTGAATTGGATAAATCACACTTTTTTTCGGATTTTTTTTTAAACTTGTATAACTTTTTTTTGGTACTATATCAGCAAACTAAATACAATAGAAGCACTTTTGTTATACGAATTTTTTTTTTCGGATCCTACTTACTTGCGTACACTTGGACTAGCTCGTTAATGATTTCGTCACACGAACTGCTCGTTTTAGTGACTCTGATACCAGATGATATGATCCGCCTTGGAAGAGTCGAGTCGTATTAGTGTGCCCAATCGTCAACAAGAAGTTACATTAGGTTTAATTAAAAAAAAGGTCGGATGAAGGAAAGAAGGATATTGGTTCTGGGTTCGAATTAGAATAGGTAAGAAGAATTTGAAAGTTCGGGTTTAAAGTCTGAATAGGTGTGGATGAATGAATTGGTTCAATTAGGTAAGGGGGAATTGAAGAAATGGATGTAATGGTATGAAGGGTAAGAATGAAATGGTATTATGAAATGGTACGAATGGAATGGTCGGTTTAGGTACAATTGGTAAATGGAGAAATGGGGTTGAACAAAAAGTGCAAACAAGAACCAATACCGATTTGGTATCGACCCGTTGTTTATAAGCTCTTTTAGTTCGGTTTGGAATTGGTAAAGGAAAACCTCGACCCACTATCTAACAAGATAAGAACCTCGGTATGTTTGAATTCCACACTACGAGTAGTGATAAGTTCGGTTTCGACAAAGAACAACGGTTGACACACTAGAACGCTAGGAAGCCAATCGAATCTTTGAACGAAATTTGAGAAAAGGTTTGCCTAACAAATTCGGCAGCATAAAATTAACAAAAGTCCAAAAAGTTCTTTTCAAAGTAACACAAGCCACAATTTATAGTGAATGCAAGGGATAGCCGAATAGGCTCTTGAGGTAGCTAAATGGTTGCTGAAAATTCCAGAATTTTTGATGAAGCTTCCTTGAAGTTTCTTGTGCATGGAGAATGGTAAGGGGCAGCTTCTAGATGCCTTGATTCAATAGAAAAATTGAATGAATTGTTTGGGAGCTGAAATGCCATCAATAGGTTCGGCCAAATGCTTGAATTTGGAATTAATGCTGCTGCTTGATTCAGCCGAATGTTCATCTGATTAAGGAGCTGTCTAGAGCACTTCAATAGTCTTAGAATGTGAACAAACCGATTTGAATAGCCACATATGTGTGAACAAACAAAACCGAACGGCCCTTGGTGTGAAAGGAATAATCGGGTGGGTGCGAACAGCCTTAATTTGTCTTGGGCAACCAATTGGTCTTCTTGAAGAGTTGTAAGGTTTTGCTGAATGGTCACTTAGGGGACACCAAAGATCAGCACACCAATTTTAAATCATCCATGCACCTATGCCGTCCAAGGGGTGATGTACCTACAACATTTAATTCAGCAAATTAAATCCCTTTTAGACGCATTAAATTCGGCAACATAGACAAATAAATCTTGCACCATAAATTAGGCTGGACATAATTAATCTTTGTAATAGTTAAGACATA
Organism: Gossypium hirsutum; assembly: GCF_007990345.1. Classification (NCBI taxonomy): domain Eukaryota; kingdom Viridiplantae; phylum Streptophyta; class Magnoliopsida; order Malvales; family Malvaceae; genus Gossypium; species Gossypium hirsutum. Next base: position 68,808,569 of record NC_053424.1, read on the forward strand.
TTTAATTGGTCCTAATTAATTAAGTACTTAATTTAGAACATAATTAAAACATGTCCAGATTATGACAAATTAATTATTAAAACAAATAACTAATAAAACTAACAGCAACTTAAATGATTTATTCTAGCATAATAAACGCAATAATGAAATGAGCTGAAACGAGCTCGTTGAGCTAAGTTAAGTTGAAGTTGAGCTGATTTGAGCTGATTTGAGCTTGAAGGAGTATGCATGGTTTGCTTGGCTTGCTGGCCCAAGAGCTTTCAAGAAGTCCAGCAACGGTTTCACCCCAAACTCTATCAACTAAGGCTGTTGTTGCGTCTTTGAATCTCTTTGCTCGAGCTCGGGTGATCGGTCCTACGGGCAATTCGAGAGGATCTTCATTGGCAGCCGACAACTCGGGAGGTGTGGTTGTATTAACACGTCCCACCTTGACCAACACAACGTCCCACAAGCAGTTTAGTCATTCGGGTTAATCAAACGAGAAAAGAAACCCTTTACACAGTACATAACGTGTCGCTTACCTTGATAGCCCAAGTAGGGTTCAAACCACCCTCAACCTTCCTTCACACCCTAGTCGGCAGCAATCTGCATTAACATCCACAACCACTTTATTACCTAACCTAAACATAATCCACTTAATCCCTGAGAACTACTTACCGAAACAGAGACTAGGAGAAGGAAGTAGCAATATTCGGGTATCCCAACAAACACCACTGTCGAACACCTAATGCCGAGAACACCTTCCTTGTGCAAGCCGACAAAGAAGGAGATTAAGAGAAAGACCGACATAGCATAGGCGAGAAAGAGAAGTAGCACAACCACAACACACATACAGATGAACAATAGCAAGGTGCGGTTATTGCTAGGGATTAGGCGAACCAAGAGTAAACTTACCCTAATCCAATAGGAAGAGTTTCAGTTAGCTATGAGAGTATTCGCCTAAGACTCCAAGAAATAAAATGTAAAACCAAGAGCAAGCAGGAGATGAGTAAAGATCAAGAAGATGTTCGGCTAAACCAATCGAATGGGTGAGGAAGAAGTGGAGTTAAGTGGTCAAAGTGAAGTGTACCAAGATAAAGTGAGAAGAAGAAGTATTTGGGAAATCAATAATCGGCTAAGGCTAAGAAGAGAGGGAAGATTCAACATAAGGAAATATAATACCCCGAAATGCACCAAGAGAGCAAAAACTCGAGAATAGAAGAAGTAGAATTCAGCTCCTACTCCAAAACCAAAATGCCGAAATGCCAAAAGAGTTCCCCTAGCCGATTTTGCTCCTACAAGTTGCCTAATTTGGCTACAACACTCCTCCCCACCAACTCCTTGAAAATCTCCCCATATCACTCCCCTTATCCCTCCATAATCTTCTCCCAACAACCCAAGACCAATTCAAACTTCCACCACCTAGAAGTCTACTCCAACTCAACCACCTGCCGTCCACAAGTGCAAAATAAATGCCCCTTGTTTGCCATGGGATTCGAACCCCTGTTCTCCCCAATAGCTATGTCACGCCACTTCCACCAAGCCACAAGGATTTTTGTGACATAACACATCCACAATTATTTATAAGGCACAAGTGCCAGTAACCAGATTCTTTTAAGAGCAAAAAAAAAATTTAGCAAAAGCCGAAACTTAACCCCAAGACTCCTCAAACCCCCCAAACACACCCAAATCATCCAACCCTTCAAACAAACATGGAATTTATGCTAAAATATGAAAAATTACAGACCCTACCTATCTGGGGCATTACAATTCTACCCCCTTAAAGAAATTTCAACCTCGAAATTTACCTGGTCAAAATAAATAAGGTTATTGATGTCGTATCATCTCTTCTGGTTCTCATGTGGCCTCCTCTACGTCGTGATTACGCCAAAGTACCTTGACCAGTGGGACAGACTTCTTTTTCAACACTTTTACATCATGTTCCAAGATCTGTACTGGTTCCTCCTCAATAGTTAGATCAGGCCTAACTTTAATTTCCTCAACTGGCACGACATGCGAGGTGTAACACCCCGAACCCGAGACCGACACCGGAGTCGGACACGAGATGTTAACAAACTTTGAAAAATTTTTCCAGACACTGCCCAGTCTGAGTACTAGTCGCTTCAAAAATCATATCTTGAGTTTCACAACTCAAAAATCAGTTTTGTGATTTTTCCCTGAAACTACACTCATGTCCCCACCTATGGATTTTTTTCTAGAATTTTTGGTCGGGCCAATTAGTACAGTTTATTAGTCAAAGTCTCCCATGTTACAGGGGTCGACTACACTGACCTTTTCCCATTACGACTGGGATATCTCTCTGCACAGAGCTTCAATACTGATGCCGTTTGTTTCTATGGAAACTAGACTCAGAGAGGAATCCATACATATATGGTATGACCCCTAATTATCTCTGGTAAATTTATAGTGAATTTCCAAAGGCGGAACAGTGAATCCAGAAACTGTTCTGACCCTGTTCCACAAGAACCCGAATATCTCTTTCTGTACAGTTCCTATAATTGTTTCGTTACTTCCATATGAAAGTAGATTCATCAAGGTTCGATTACATAATTTATTCACTATTTAATTCCACTCCTACGAATTCTTGTGATTTTTCCAATCCACACCACTGCTGCTATCAGCTTCTGTTTTCAAAGTGAACCTTACCTAATTTGGGGTTTCATGGACCAACTAGGGCCTTGTCATACATAAGCCCACATATGATCATACTTAGCCATTCTAGTGGCTGATCATTTGCTCAACACTTCCATTCCCACATAGTTACATCATGAAACCATCTATACATTCATAAATACGAATGGTCTAATGCCATACTCCACTTCTACAAGCCATTTTCGCATGGCTGTACACTTATACATTTCATAAAGTACTCGAAAGACAACAACGGGTAGTCCTATACATGCCATAGCAAAATTCAACCAAAATAGTACCCAAAAGAGCCTTTGATAGTGTGAGCGACTTCGACTTCAAGATCCCGAGTCCGATAGCTGGAGAACCAAAAATCTATAAAACAGAGGAGCAATGTAACGAGTAAGCAATTTATGCTTAGTAAGTTTGAGCAAGGAATTCCAGCATGCACAAAGAATATCACACATTTAGCTAAACGGAATATTTCATAATACGCAATTTATCAATTTTAAACTTGCTTCACAACATTAACAACCCTTATACACATACACAATAGACTAACTTAGCCGAAGGCCGATAGCTCGTTTATCAACTGAGCGAACATTTATTTGTAAGGGCTCGATTTAATTCAACACATACGTAACATATCCCCATATTGGGATGTTTTTCGAATATTCGCTGGAATTTTACAGCAAGCTCATTCGTTACCAATTCGCGTACCTTCGGGATTTAACCGGATATAGCTCCTCGTTCAAATGCCTTCGGGACATAGCCCGGTTTTATTAACTCACACCATGCCTTCGGGACGTAACCCGGATTTAGCAACTCGCACGAATGCCTTCGGGACTTAACCCGGCTTTAATAACTCGCACGAATGCCCTCGGGACTTAACCCGGATTTAGTATCTCGCACAAAGGCCTTCGGATCTTAGTCCGGATATATTCGCTTAGCACAAAGCCTTCGGGACTTAGCCCGGACAGCATTCAATTAATCATACACATCTAACAATAATTCATGGTACATTCATATTTCATTTTCATTTACGAAACTCAAACACAAGGCACATATTGTCCTTGCACATTCGGCTCAATAGCCACACATAGAGCATGATTTAATCACATCGAAATTTAGGCTCTCTTACTCAAGAACTTACCTCGGGTGTTGTCGAACGATTCCGCTAGCTATTCAACCACTTTTTCCTTCCCTTTATCGGTTTTATTTCCCCTTTGCTCTTGAGCTTAATCAAACAAATAAATTGATTTCATCATTTAGGCATCAAAAGATGAACACAAGGCACTTAGCCCATATTTATACATTAGACATTAAAGTCTCATACATGCAAAAATCATGCATCAACACAACATATTAGCTAATTTCTTTCCCCTTGGCCGAATATGCATGTCCATTTTTGGGGTCGATTTCAACACTTAATACACACATATACACACTAGTAAAGCATCCTCCCCCTTTTCATCAATTTAACACATGCATTGCTCATTAACATGCAAAGTTACATTCGGCCTTAGCACACATCTTGCTAGCCGATTCTTCTCCATTTAGCAACCAATGCACATATGTGCTCACACAAAAATGCTAAAAAGGAGGTTCAAGAATCATCAAGCCATCATCACATGCATCATTAACAAGCTTCATATTTTGCATGCAATGGCATTAACACAACCTCCACCTAGGCCGAATCTTAACTCATCCTCATGCCTCATCACCACAACATTAAACATCAACCAAGAATGATTCATCCATGGTCAAGTGCCATTTCCATCACATAGCAAGATTTAGACCATGGGTTAGGTAGAACTCAAGCTAACAACTAAAACATGCATGCCTCTCATGGAACATCATCAAACATACCTTAGCCTAGCTACATGCATGGCCGAATCTCTTCACCTTTCTTCTTCTTTCCTCCTTAAAATTTTTGGCCAAGGATGAACCAAAGGATGAGAAAATTTTTCTTTGTTTTTCTTTCTAGTTTTTTGGCAAGCATGAAGATGAGAAAAGGATGAACAAAATTCCCCCCTTTCTCTTCTTTAGCTCACGGCAATGGGGGACAAACACTACACACACATTTTTTTTCTTTTGTTTTCCATTTCTTTATTACCCATACTCCTTATTTTATTCTTCCACTAACAAAACATGTTTCATGACATGTTTTACCCATCCTTCCTTGTCATGGCCGGCCACTACTCTTTAGGGGGGGGAATTTGACATGCAAGTCCCCCCCTTTGTCCACATGCACTAATAGGTCCTCACACATTGACCTATCACATTTTAGAATTTTCTCACATAAGTCCTATTGACTAAATTCACATGAAATCAACCAAATTGAAGCTTGAAATTTTCACACATTCATAATTACATATTCTACACAATAAGTATCACATTCAAACATTTCGGTGACTCGGTTTAGCGGTCCCGAAACCACTTCCCGACTAGGGTCAACTTTGGGCTGTCACAACTCTCCCCACTTAAGAAATTTTCGTCCCCGAAAATCTTACCGGTAAATAGGTTTGGGTATCGTTCTTTCATCGAGCTCTCGGTCTCCCAAGTTGCTTCCTCGATCCCGTGTTTGAGCCATAACACCTTTACTAGCGGAACTCTTTTGTTTCGCAACTCCTTCACTTCACGAGCTAGGATACGCATCGGTTCTTCTTCATAGCTCATGTCGACTTGAATTTCAACCTCTGATGGGCTAATTATATGCGATGGATCAGATCGATAGCGTCGAAGCATCGAAACATGAAAGACGTCATGAATCTTTTCAAGCTCCGGGGGCAAAATCAATCTATACGCAACCGGACCAACTCGTTCGGAGATTTTGTACGGCCCAATGAATCTTGGGCTCAACTTGCCCTTACGGCCGAACCTGAGTATCTTTTTCCAAGGTGAAACCTTAAGGAACACTTTGTCTCCCACCTGATACTCGATGTCTTTTCGTTTCAAATCTGTGTACGATTTCTGACGATCCGTGGCTACCTTCAGACTTTCACGGATTACCTTTACTTTCTGTTCAGCATCTCTAATCAAATCAACTCCGAAAATTTTGCTTTCACCGAGCTCGGTCCAAAACAATGGTGTACGACATTTACGACCGTACAAAGCCTCGTAAGGTGCCATCTTAATACTTGATTGAAAACTATTGTTGTAAGCGAATTCAATCAAAGGTAAATATCGTTCCCATGAACTACTGAACTCGAGGATGCAACATCTCAACATATCCTCAAGTATCTAAATTATCCTCTCGGATTGACCATCGATTTGGGGGTGAAAAGCAGTGCTAAAATGCAGCTTGGTACCCAGAGCTTCTTGCAATTTCTTCCAAAATCGTGAGGTGAATCTCGGATCTCTATCCGACACGATAGAAACAGGTACCCCGTGTAATCTCACAATTTGATAAACGTACAATTCAGCTAGTTTCTCCAATGAAAAATCCGTACGTACGGGGATGAAATGAGCCAACTTAGTCAGTCTATCAACAATAACCCATATCGCATCCTTCTTACTTGCTGACAAGGGCAGTCCGGACACAAAGTCCATTGTGACTCGATCCCATTTCCACTCGGGTATCATGATCGGCTGGAGTAATCCTGAAGGCACTTGATGTTCCGCTTTCACTTGTTGACATATTAAACATCTCGAAACAAAGTCAGAGATGTCCCGTTTCATACCATGCCACCAAAATTGACGTTTCAAATCATTGTACATTTTCGTACTCCCCGGGTGAATTGACATTCGGCTACAATGGGCTTCGTTCAGAATCATCGAAATGAGTTCCGAATTCCTTGGAACACACAAACGATTTTTAAACCTCAAACAATCATCATCATCAATTTGAAACTCCGATTCCTCGTTCGGAAAACACTTAGCCCGTTTTGCAACCAATTCATCATTGACTTTCTGAGCTTCACGAATTTGGTGAGTCAATAATGGTTTAGCTTTTAATTCAGCTACTAACACACTGTCTGGTAGAACAGACAAATGCACGTTCATCGCTCGTAAAGCAAACAATGACTTCCGGCTTAAGGCATCCGCAACCACGTTAGCCTTTCCCGGGTGGTAATCAATGACAAGCTCGTAATCTTTCAACAACTCAAGCCAACGTCTTTGTCGCAGATTCAAGTCTCGTTGAGTCATCAAATATTTGAGACTTTTGTGATCCGAAAATACATGGCACTTCTCACCAAACAGATAATGTCGCCATATTTTTAAAGCAAACACGATGGCAGCTAGTTCGAGATCATGGGTCGGATAATTCCTCTCGTGTGGCTTCAATTGTCTCGACGCATAGGCCACGACTCGACCTTCTTGCATCAATACGCAACCCAACCCAAGTAGGGATGCGTCACTATAAATGACAAACTCTTTACCCGATTCGGGTTGCACCAAAATTGGAGCTTCAGTCAAATGAGTTTTCAGTTGGTCGAAACTTTTCTGACATTTCTCCGTCCACTCGAACTTAACATCCTTTTGAAGTAGCTTCGTCATTGGTGTGGCTATCATCGAGAAACCTTTCACAAATCGTCGGTAATAACCGGCGAGCCCCAAAAAGCTCCGAACTTCAGTAACATTTCTCGGAGGTTTCCAGTCAAGTATGGCTGAAATTTTATTCGGGTCAACTCGAATACCCGACGCGGATACCACATGACCCAAGAAGCTAACCTCTCTTAACCAGAACTCACACTTACTGAACTTAGCATATAACTGCTTATCCCGCAAAATTTGCAGCACTAGCCTCAGATGCTCAGCATGTTCGGTCTCGTCTCTTGAATAGACCAAAATGTCATCAATGAACACCACTACGAACCGATCCAAATACGGTCTGAAGATCCGATTCATCAAATCCATAAATACTGCAGGGGCATTAGTGAGCCCAAACGGCATCACTAAGAATTCGTAGTGACCATATCTCGTTCTGAAGGCAGTTTTGGGAATATCTGAATCTCGGATTCGCAACTGATAATAGCCCGATCTCAAATCTATTTTTGAGAACACTGAGGCTCCCTTCAGTTGGTCGAACAAATCATCGATGCGCGGCAACGGATATTTGTTCTTTATCGTCACTTTATTCAGCTGACGATAGTCAATGAACAACCTCATGGTTCCGTCCTTCTTTTTCACGAACAATACTGGTGCACCCCAAGGTGAGAAACTTGGTCGAGCGAAACCTCTATCCGTCAGTTCTTGCAACTGAGCTTTCAACTCCTTTAACTCGGTTGGTGCCATACAATACGGAGCTATCGAAATCGGCGTAGTCCCAGGTACAAGCTCAATACCAAACTCTACCTCCCGAACAGGTGGTAAACCCGGTAATTCTTCCGGAAAAACATCCGGGTATTCACAAACCACCAGCACAGATTCGGGTTTCTTTTCTAATTCTTTGTCACCAAGTACATACGCAAGGTATGCTTCGCACCCTTTTCTTACATATTTCTGTGCCAACATTGCTGATATTACAGCTGGCATCCCCTCTAAGTCCGCAGACTCAATTCGGACTACTTCGTTATTTGCGCATCTCAAATCAATAGTCTTGCTCTTGCAATTCACAATCGCATCATGCGCGGTCAACCAATCCAAACCAAGGATAACATCAAATTCATCAAACGGCAAGAGCATCAAGTTCGCCGGGAAACAGAACCTCGAATTTCCAGGGGACATTTCTTACACACTTTGTCGACAAGCACGTAACGACCCAAGGGATTTGACACCCGAATTACGAACTCAGTAGACTCAATAGGTAAAGTCTTACTGGATGCTAAGGTTTCACATATGTAAGAATGAGTAGAACCGGGGTCAATCAAAGCAATTACATTAGTATCAAAGAGGGTGAATGTACCGGTAATAACATCAGGCGAAGAAGCATCCTCGCGGGCACGTATAGCATAAGCTCTAGCAGGCGCACGGGCTTCGGATCTGGTTATATCATCTCTAGATCCTCTCTGACCACCACCAGCATTGCCCATATTTCCAGATGGTCTACCTCGAGCAGTGGTAGCACCCGGTCTCCCACTCTGATTTGCATTCTGCCCCGACAACCTCGGCAATCTTTAATGAAGTGGTCCACTGATCCGCATTTGTAACAGGAGCGGTCAGGAAACCTACAACTCCCGAATGCCATTTACCGCAATATCGGCATTTCGTCCTGTCTCGACGTTCATTCCCAACACTGGCGACCGAAGTGCCTCGTGTACCCACAGGGGGTCGATCACGATCTCGTCCAAAAAGGCCCGAAGTGCCTCTAAACTGGCCCGCATCATCTCGAAATCTCTTCGATGTCTGTTGAAGAGACCTTCCCGAGGATCTTTTACGAAACTCTCCAGTTCCCTCATCAACTCTTTGCTTTTCTTTTCTAAGCTCTTCGGCTTTACAAGCTCGTTCAACAAGTACCACGAACTCTCGTATTTCAAGAACGCCAACGAACATCTTTATATCTTCATTCAGCCCATCCTCGAAGCGTTTACACATAATAGCTTCGGACGAAACACATTCCCGAGCGTATTTGCTAAGTCTAACAAATTTTCGCTCGTAATCCAGTAACCGACATGGAGCCTTGCTTAAGCTCAAGAAATTCCTTCCGTTTTTGATCAACAAATCTCTGACTGATATACTTTTTCCGAAACTCAGTTTGGAAAAACTCCCAAGTTACTTGCTCTCGGGGCACAATAGAAGTCAGAGTACTCCACCAATAGTAGGCAG